>NC_056739.1:893654646-893777146 GCF_019279795.1 Protopterus annectens
ATTCACAGGAAATATTGAAAATAACATTAATGGACAGACTTAGACAAATAAAGAAAAAACAATATGCTGTCTAAGCGTCAATATACTTTACTGGCTGAATATAGGAGAATTATTATTTCCTACTTACTTAATAGCAAGGCAGATGATGTGGTGAATGGTCCTTCTTGCTGTCAGGCCCAATACAGAATACTCAATACTGAGAGATTTCTCTTTATAATATCTAAAATTTCCAAGATGGCTGGCAGAATGACCTGATCTGGTCACCTGACTCTAGGTTCTCACATTATTCTCCTTTAAAGCTTTAGACAGATGTTAGTATAGATGTGATAAGATGCATATCTAAAGTTTTGCTAATGTTTATGGCAGTTCTTGGGGCTTCCCCTCTTTTTACTGTGCTAATGAACAAAGGCTTCTTCCAGACATGCTGTCTCCAGTCCTATTCAGAGCTGTGAGATAAGCACTTCCATGACCCAACATGTGGTCCAATTAACAGTATTTTTCTTAAAGTAAGAAGTAAGATAGCTGTTTAATGCCTTGTTGTCCAGTGTCCTTTGCTAACATATAGACATACAGTCTTACATGTACATTCCTTCTCTGTCCAGCAAGATGCACTGCTGATACATTTTTAACCCTAGCAACTTTACAAACACATTTTGATTTTCAAATGCCATACAGTTCTAATACATTTGTAACATATGCATTTGTGCAAATCAGTTTGATATTCAAATGCCATACAGTTCTAATACATTTGTGAGAAAAGCATCTTGTATAAATCAGTTTGATATTCAAAGGACATATCATTCTTTACAGAACTCCAGCTGGCTATGCTGGCACTAGCACATATCATCACATCAGATTTTGCTCTATTTTCAGTAACTCCATCTTTTGATGTATTTTACTTTGAAAAATCAAATTCGAGGAAAATACAATTCAATGAGTTGCCTGTAACCCATATCAAAAACTAAAAAGATTGATATTCACTTAGTCAAATGAAAATCATCAGCCATGAAAACACCCAACACAAGGAAAACATCTTTTATGTGCAATCAGAAAGGAAAAAAAAAGAACATCAAAACATACTGAAGCTGCATTTATAGGATCATAGGATCATAGGAAGTTACAGGGCTATTGGCCCTGAGACCCTTATAAGCCTAGCCAAGAGTTTAGCCCATGTTTAGGCAAGTCAACATCTAAAGCCCCTGCCCAGTAGGGACACAGGTGGAATCCCAGGGGTGTATTTTCTGTTTCCTATCCAGTTATCCATGTTGCACTTGAAAAGTGATAATGAAGTACTCTGCTTGATGTGGAAAGGGAGTCTATTCCACAGATGGGGGAGTCACTGGGACACAAATCTGTCCCACCAACAAGTCCTGTTGATGTTACAGACAAGGCTGAGGTCACACATGCAGGTTACTTGAGTGAAGCTTGAATTGCAGATATGAAGCAGTCCAATCAAGGTGGGCTCTGAGATTGCTTTGTATGCCAGACAGAGGTCACCTCTGAGGAGTCTGTATGAAACTAAGTAGAGGGACAGGGCTATTAGCCTTTCTGTGTAGGGTAGATATTTGAGGCCCTGGATTCTTCTGGTGATGAACTTCTGTGGTTTCTCCAGCTGCTGCATGTGCTTTGCATGGTACATGCTGAAGGGGGCATTGCACTCAATAATTGTCCTTATAAGGGAAGAATACAGGGATGCTATGACATCCTTGTCCCTGGATGAGATACCGTTATTTATGAGGTGGGCCATGTAGAAAGCTTTCTGTACAGTGGAAGCAACATGGTGGTCAAAAGTCAGGTTGCTATCAACCAGGGTGCCAAAATCCCTCATGAGTGACTGCACGCTTAGGACATTGTTATTAACATTATAATATGTGGGGACGTTACTCTCTCCAAAGGGGATGATGATGCATTTTTTGGCATTCAGCTTGAGACCATGTTTCTGGCACCAGTCATTTGTTTGGGTGAGACCCTCTTGGAGGACGTCCACATCACTTGGGGAATTGATGTATGTGCCCAGCTTGCAGTCTTCTGTATACTTGGTCAGCTATAACCCACTGGTTTTGGCCTGCACTTCAGTGAAGTATATCCTGAATAACAGAGTCCCCAAGACCGATCCCTGGGGTATGCCACTCCTTACGGGTCTACTGCTTGAGGTGGCTTCCCCTGTTTTTATTAAGTGGGTTTTATAAGCCAGTTTGCTACCCATCTGATAACATACAGATTGATGCCTAGTTGAGAGAATTTATTTATTATGCCCAAGTAGGGAATAGTGTTGAAGGCTTTGGCCAGGTCAAGGTAGGTAGTGTGCACCGTCTTCCTCTCGTCCATGGCTTTGGTGACTGTCTCAAAGAAGTCGATCAGATTTAACAGACATGACCTCCCCTTGAAAAAGCCAAACTGTGTGGGGTTGAGTGTGTAAGTATATGTGGGCGAAGCCCCACCCCCTCATGTGGGTTTACACACACAGCTGTGTATATAGTATATATTTATATGTGTGTATATGTGTGTGTTTAAGCAGATACTTGGCACTGCCACACATTCTTAGGGGTATCAGAGCTCCGATCAGTAAAGCCAGGAAAATAAACAATTTAAATCTCCGCAATGACTTTTCAGATTAGTTTCTAGTTGCCTTATAAAAGTTCTTTTCAGTAAATAATTATGATTGCTTCCCAATATACTTCTCTACACAGATCTTGCTTCCTTTCTTGTAGCACAGTGCAATATATATTTCATTATATAGATGTGCTGTAACATAACAGGTAGTCAGAAAACAATAATGTACAGTATCATTGTAGGGTGGAATGCACTGTTATGAGTCATAATGCTAGCTAAAATATATTGATGAGGGTGCTAAAAGAAACGTATATAGCAGCATGTTAAAAGCAAGGAAATCCATTAAAAGAAATAAAAATGTACAGCAATGAACAATGTGTACCCCGAGTATAGCAGTGTTTATACTATGCGGTCTGTTAGAACGGTACCAGGTATGAAGCCTGTGAAATGTTAATGACCCTCATACTGTGGTCCCATGTTTAATTCTCTCCATTCTTTGTTGAATATTTCCGGAATGGGAATGAGCAAGTTACTAAAGGAGACTATACTTTCACTTCATTTTATAAAAAAAGAATATGCTTACAGGGCTTTCCTAGTTAACAAAAACATAAAAACACTAATTTAGAACAAGTGTTACCCTGCTGTCTCTGCATGGAACCACATTCTGTATAAGTGTGGGTCTACTTCACATCAGCGAAATGCCACTTACCTGAAACCTGTTTCACCGAGATGAAAACATTGACAGCAGCAAAACACTCACGTCCCAGAACACTGACTGTTCACTCCAGGTAAGTAACCGGTCGGCCATCCAGTTGAACTTTGCCCCTTACCCCTACAGTAGTGGGATCTCAGAGTTGGTATATTTAGTTAGGGGGGGCGCAGCCCTCCACATAGGGGGGTGTGGGGGCAAAATCCCCCACATGGGTGGGTTTGGTTTTCTGTCATTTCCGTGTTTGTTTCAGATGGCCGAGCGGTTACTTACCTGGAGTGAACAGTTCTGGGATATTGGTGTTTTGCTGCTGTCGGTGTTTTTGTCTCAGTGAAATGGGTTTTGCGTAACTGGCATTTCGCTGATGTAAAGTAGACCCTTATGTGTGTGTGTGTGTGTGTGTGTGTGTGTGTGTGTGTGTGTGTGTGTGTGTGTGTGTGTGTCTGTGTGTACACACACACACACACACACACACACACACACACACACACACACACACACACACACACACACACACACACACACACACACACACACACACACACACACATACATGGGTCCACTTCTGAATCTCAAAATACTGAAATATCGAATTTCAGTATTTTGAGACCAGAATGTCGAAAGTACAGTTTTTCAAAACTGCACTTTAATGATTCTGAGTTTCCTGAATCCACAGTAATTGTGTCGTGGTCTTTGCATTATGGTTTACTGTCTCTTTATGGTGCAGTTTGGTCTGGGATATGTACATGGCAGCTAATGTGTTCGTATTTGTGGAGATTCAGGTAGCTGTTTACTTTTTAAGGGTTTTAGTTAGGAATTTTGCATTTTACTTTTTTGGGGGAGTTTTAGGAGTAGTTTGGGGTAGGTAGGTTAGACTGTGTGTGTGTGTGTTACTGTTGACATGGTGTGTGTGGTTAAAGGTTATTGTAAGTATGACAGTGTGCAATGGGAGTGTAGGGCAAGTACATTTCGTTTTTTTTTTTTTCATGTTAGTGCAACCTAGAAGTTGGTATATATAAGTATCGGGGATGTCATGGGGATGCAGGGGAGCTTGCCACCCCTGAAAATTTTTTATTTATTTATTTTTTTTATTTTACATTTGTTAACATGGGGTGTCTGACTGAGCCGAAAAGGCCCTTTTTCAGCAGAGGCCCGGGCAGAAAAGCTCCACAAAAAAAAATTACAGACACATTTAGTTATTTAGACATGATCAGTATACACACAAATTACAGGAGACATGTTTTTACAGTGGTATGCGGCACATAAACAGTTACAGTGGAGAGAACAAACAAAAAAATATTAATTTTAAAAATAAAGGTAATTAATAGATTTGTGGTGTACAGCTGAAATTTGGAACATAGGTAGAATACATGCAAAGTACACAGGTACAGTACATACATTGTAGATTAGCCAGTGCTTGTGAGTAAGATTGAAAACTATTATCAAGTGCTCTAGATTTTGTATGTATGTGTTATCCACTTTCACTAGCCTGGGGAGCAATCATGGTACTGCCAACTTTCCTTGAGATGTTGCCTGATGAGGTCTTTAAAGGAGGCTTTGGATGATGTGTTTTGAATGCTAGTGGGGACAGAGTTCCATTTTTTGCCACTGAACTACTATATAGTGCATCTCCAAAGCTATTGTAGCTGTTACAAACAAACAAACATTTGTTAGTGTTATTTTTGTTGAGTTTTATTCTTATGTTTCTGTTTATTTTGGGGGAGGGTTGGATGTTTAGTGTTGTTTTATTTTTTTGTTATTTTGGGTTTTCGGTATTGTGTATTTTCGTGTTTGTGTCCATTGGGTATTCTGGTCTCAAAATCCTGAAATTCGATATTTCAGTATTTGGAGATTCAGAAGTGGATCCATATATATGTGTATATAGGTTTACTATCATAAAATCGAAATGCAAAATAAAATGCGTCTCAATGTTCGAATTTAAACATCGGAAATTAACATTTCTGATTTGTCCTAATGTCGAAAACAGCTGTGTATTGTCGAAAATGTCACTCGCGACATTTTCGGCAATACACAGCACTCCCACCCGTCCCATAACTACCTACCTAACTAGCCTAAACACACAGTTATGCAGGGGGGCTGTGCCCCCCTGCACCCCCCCAACTTAATATTCCAACTCCGAGATCGCACTACAGTGAGGAAAGGGATGTATTTCCCTAACCGCACTGTACCGCAATCCCCTCACATGAGCGAACGTTAGAATTGCGAATGCACAGTCCATTCGCAATGGTAACGTTCGCTCACATCACCTGCCGAAATATGTAGTATTCAAACATCTGTTGTTCGAATACTTCATAGCCGTGCAAGTGCACGTCGGCATTGTGATAGTAGACCGTGTGTGTATATATATATATATATATATATATATATATATATACACACACACACACACACACACACACACACACACACACACACACACACACACACACACACACACAAACACACACACAAACACACACACACATTTAATTATTGTTCCAGTTTTTTTTTTTTTTTTTTAGCTGGAGTGGACTGCTGATCCAAATGGACCATTTTCAGTTTCTGCTGAGATTATTTGTTTTCAGAACAACCCAATAAACATCCTGTAAATTAATACTTAGAAACACTGTACTCGGGTAATCAATCATAGGTGTAGCTTTTGTAACTGCACCTTTTGTGTATGCATTTAACATTTTGTTTTATTTCTTTATATAAATAAAGCTTGGTGGTAAACAGTGGAATATTAATGGAAGATGGGAAAATAAAATGTACGATGTGTAAGTTAACATCAGCAGCTGTTCATATAGCTGTGTGTCTTCACACATGCAGTTAAAAGAAGTTGCTAAAATAGACAAGTCGAGATTATGGCACCTTTGACAGTATCCTTTGTACTGAGGTCTGCATAATATTCTTATAACACCAGCAATGATGATGAGGCTTATTTTACCTACATGATATACACAGCCAACCCTTAGTTACAGAACCCATTCCAAAAGACCCTTCCCCTGCAGGGCTTGAGCTCCTATACTGACCTCGCATTGCAAAATGGTGCCCACTGATTTTTTTAATATCTAGTTAGCCAGCAGCTCCTGGAGTCAAACTCATAAACTTGTGTCCTTGGGGTCTGCACATACACACTGATAATAGAACAATAGGTATGTGAGTCTCAAAAGGCTTCTTCTCTCTTTCCTTCTTTCCTTGTTTTTGTGTTTTAATAAATCTGAAATTTGCAGGGGGCATTTTCTTGAGAAATGTTCATTTTGATTTAATACTAGGGGCACTAAAGTTTGCAATAAAGTGTATTAACGCTCACTAACTGAAACAATATCCTGAATCCAAGATCACTTTTCAAAACTGAAAAGAGCAGCTTTTGTCATAATCTGAAGGCCTACACATCAGAAACTGAAAATGTAACATGGAGGTTATAATAATGTTAAACTCTGAATAGGCACAATCTTCAGAAATGCATAAGTATTTATTAACAGTGTTTGTTGAATACACAGCCTTGAAGGGACTAACTGCAAACAATATTATAACACTTTACAGAGAAGTTTAAATTCTACTGTGTCATCATGTGTCATTGTGTTTTCCATTGCCAAAGTTTATGTGCTGAAGAAACTGGTCACGTCAGAATCATAGGGAATACAAATGCTAATGGCTCAAAATGACCCAATTTCCAGCCGTCAAGCCTCATGTTCACTCTTCTTTCATGTATACTGATGTTTTCATACAGGTTTTGGCATGATGTTTCAAAATAATTGTCTCACCCTGAATGCATCTGGTTTAAGGTACTGCTAGCAATATCAGTTGTGGCCAGTTGCAAATAACTTTATTTACATTCCCAGTAAATGCTTTTCTTTTCTGGCAGAGTACTTTTTCTTTAAAGTGTTATTACAGTGTCGGTAAAGTAGATGCTTTCCTTAATCTCCTCCAAGCTACTTTTCCATTTACTTGTTTATAGGCAATTTAGAAAACCAGAAAAACACTGAATGTGTGAACTGACTGATCTACTTAGAATATCTTGTAGCCTGTGTGTAGGAAATGCTCTTAGTCATTCTTAGCAACTTTTCTGCCTCATCTCCCCCCAATCCATAAGCAGAAGGGCCTTATGTTTGTCCCACGCATTCCTGATGTCTGTCATTAGATTTGCTGAAGCCATCCATTCAAGAAGGCTTTGCCATGTGCATGCTTTCATCAAGAAAAAAATATATACAAGCCAGTTTCTTCTTCCTGTTCCATCTTTTGTTTCCCTTTGTCCTTACACTGCATCTGTACTGGACGTTCTGATTCTGGACTCAGTTAATTTCTCTGATGTGCTTGAAGGTTCTGTCAGCTCACTTCTTTGAGATGATACATATTAAGCTGGTAAGCTTCTTCCATCCATTGTCATATATTTTTAGTATATTGATTTAAATAAAAGTGTCTGTGGAATAGCAGGTAGTACACTTACCTTTGGTGCTGGAAGACTAGTCGTTTGTGAGTTATTTTCCCACTTCAGGTGATTGGAATGCCGAAATTTCAATGAAACATTGGGGAGTACTGCACGTGTGTGTGTGTGTGTGTGTGTGTGTGTGTGTGTGTGTGTGTGTGTGTGTGTGCAGCCAGGCGTGTGCGCATGCATACGTGTCGCGTGTGTGTGCGTGTGCGCGCATGTGTGTCTGTGTGTGTGTGTGCGCGTGTGCATGTGTGCGTGTGCGTGTGTGCGTGTGTGTGTGTGTGTGTGTGTGCGTGTGTGCGTGTGTGTGTGTGTGTGTGTGTGTGTGTGTGTGTGTGTGTGCGTGTGTGTGCGTGTGTGTGTGTGTTATCTTTTGAATGAGACATTAAACCAAGGTCCCATCTGCTTGAGTTCATGGTAGCTCAGGTAGATGTAAAAGATCCCACAGCACCTATCAAAAGGAGTAGGGGAAGTTTTCTAGTTCCCTGTCCAAATTTCTCCTTGTAGTATAAATACCACATCAGGTCTCCCCTAAAAAGAGGCTCATCAGCCTAGTGGGACCTGGTCAACAAAGAATAAATAAAAATAAATGAAAATAAGTCTAATTTTTAATGTGAGCCTAGTACGGAAGCCTAATGTACATTTAGAAGCATGCCTTTGACAATAAATATTTTGATAAGCTAACTAAAATAGTAATTATATTATGACAAATGAACTCCCATGAATCTGGCTGGTCAAGCTACTTTTCATCTTTGAGTAAATTCCATGCTCCATCTTGATAAGAATACCAGCGGCTGCATCTTTGAAAATATCAGTGGCGCTAAGTAAAAAAATGAAAACAGGTGAGAGTAATTTGCTTTTCTTCACTAAGTGTCTGAATTTAATATTAAAGGGATAAAATTCAATATCTAAGTATCAGAATATGTCTGTGTATATTACAGTGGTCCCCATGCCCTACTATAGCAATAACCCACGCCTGGGTGTGGGTAATGCTAAATTTACCCACGGTTGGCGTGGTTTGGTCCCGAGGGCGAAGCCCGAGGGACCAAACAAAGCCAACCGTGGGTAAATTTAGCATTACCCACACCCAGAAGTGGGTTATTGCTATTATACCATGACATTATTTAAGAAAAGAAACTATTACTTTTCTTAAATAATGGCATAGTATAATGCCTGTTTACTGCCCTTCCGCAGATGTCTTGGCATCCGCGGCAGTTCTGATGTACTGCGCGCCTGCGCAGTACATCAGAGTTGAGCAAAACGAGAAAGCAAGATCTCCGTTGCTTTTTTAGTCTCGCTATGTTAAATGAATTTAACCTGACGAGGCAGTTTTAAAATAAGCAACGGACATCTCCGTTACTTATTTTAAAACTGTCTCGCTATGTTAAACTCATTTAACATAGCGAGACACTAAAAAAGCAACGGAGATCTTGCTTTCTCCGTTGCTTTTTTTTTAAACACTGCCTCGCTATGTTAAATGGGTTTAACATAGCGAGACACTAAAATAAGCAACGGAGATCTCCGTTGCTTATTTTAAAGCTGTCTCGCTATGTTAAACCCATTTAACATAGCGAGACAGTATTTAAAAAAAAAGAGTTATACTAATGGAAAAAAGTCCGGGCGACCGGACCTTTTTCCATTAGTATAACTCGATTTACAACGGGCACGCTGGCCAATCAGCGTGCACGTTTTGGGGGGATCATGGTATAATACAGACTATATCCATGTGGTAATACAAGAATCACAAAAGTTATATAGCTACCTTAATGTTAGTTGTGTTAGATGAATTCAGTGTTGATAAATCTTCAGGTCTCATGTGCTACTCACATGCTGTGCTAAGTGGATAAAATGCTCTCAGGCTACTCTTTCCACATATTCTGCTTAATATTCCCTGCCCCCATCTCATTCGCCTACAGCTTCTGATCAAGCTAAGCAATAGATCTTCCCAGGGATGGTTGATGAAGATCGAATTCCCAACACAGATTTTACGTTATGAAAAGAACTTACCTTCTGTATCTGCTAATGAGATTCAGTTTATGTTAACATTTATGACAGATTCCCTAGCTCATCTTTCTGGGTGAATGACATGGCCTTGATTATCAGCTCCCCAAAAGAAGCTCTCGACCTGGAAGTAATATCAAGTTTCTAATATCTGGCATAAGTGTCTACTGGGGACTGTGTTGCTGTAGTCCATAAAGAATCCCGAGATGCCCTCAGAAAAAAGCTGTTGAAACTTCGGCAGCCCTAGTTGAATGAGCCTTTTGGCATAGCCAGTAGCTTCTTTTCATACTTGTGATAGACAAAGGAAATACAATTTGAAAGCCAGCAAGCCAGCTAACCAGATCGAGCTTACTGACTCTGTGCTCTAGTTTCAGAAAAATGAAAGAAACATAGTTGACTATCCTTCTGGATGCCTTGGCTCTGTCTACCTAATACTTAAGCTATCTATAGATATCCATATAGCTCAACCAGTATTAACCCTGGATAGAATAGTCTTTGTAGAACTCAGGAAGCTTGATGCACTGATCAGCATTGGTCATAGCAGCTATCTTTTGCACAAAGGAAGGACTGGCCTGCAGAGCCACCGTCTCACTGTGAATGACCAGGGACAGAGGTTTGACACACAAGGCTGGCTACTCTAAGATCATCCTGGCTGATGTCGCAGGAAAAGGGTTTTCCATGTTAAGAGTTTCAATTCTTTGGATACCATATAGGAAGAGTCACCTTTTTTGTGCAAAATGGAAAATTCAGGGAGGAACAGGTGTCATTAAGTAGGGGGCATAAAAATAAAGGTTGTTTTAAGTAAGGCTGTAGACATTTTAACAGAATCCAGCAAAGATGAATCCTGCCCTTCATTGAACTTAAATGTAGCAGATAAATGTACACTGTTTGTTGAATGGGTAAGGTCCATTTCAAAAATCTTTGACAAATATTGAAGGACCGTGGATACTGGGGCTGAAAAAGGATCCTGGTTATGACACAAGAGCCCATATGGAAAACTGTTTCCAGTTTTCCTTATACATCCTCTGTTGGAAGGTTTCTAGGACAGGAATAGAATATGCAGCACCCTACTAAAAAAGCCCTGGTCACAAATTGTCTATGGAAGTGCGGACAGAGGTACATCCTGCCTGAAAGATGTGACACAAGACTCTTTTTATAGCCAACCTGAGAGCAGGTTTGACAGGGAAACTAAGAAGATGGGGAAGCACACTTATCTGGTCCAAAACAGAGCTGTTAACATCACGATGACCCTGTAAATCCTGACTTTCTGAACAGTCCTTATTATCAGAGGATGAGGCATACAGTAATCCTCAAGGCCAGTCACAGATTAAACCATCCCTGCTCTGAATGTTGGGTAGGGGTCAGTGAAAGAAAGTTCAAATATCAGACAATGTCCAGAAAGCCAAATAGGTGATAGACAGGGAAGACCATTTCAGGAATGGTATCATGGTACTGGTCGGACTGAGTGGAATAAAGGCTTGGTGGCAAGAGAATGCAGAAATACGCATGGCAACCAAACAGTGGTGAGTTGTCATATTTTCATAGCCTTCCAACAAAGGGGATATGACCTGCTACTGCCCTCTTTGTTGACATGCAAGACTGCAACCATGTTGTCCAAATGGATCACAAGCACTTCCAGAGGAAGAATGTCCTGTAAGAACCAGAAGATTACTAAGACTGAGCTTATCTCCACAAAACCAATAAATAAATATGAATCATTTTTGACCACATCCAGTGGAACAGATGTCCAACTCATTGCATTTTCCACTACAACATAGAGTTGACATCTCCATAGTGACTGTGGCTGTGAGTTTAGGAATGGTCAAGAGGCTGCTTTGTAGGACAGTGTCCAGCTGAAACTGATAAAACAAACTGAATCTACATGCACTGGTGTTTCTGACTGACTCCTCTGAAGGGGCAGAGTACCGTTGCCCTTGAACTCAAAAGTTTGTTGCAAAATCATCATATGCAGTCTGACGTGAGAAATGGCAAACACTATGGCCATCATAAGTCCCAAGACATGAAGCCAAAGATCTGCTGGTACTTGATTCTGAGAGGTCAGAGAGGAGTGTACTTGTAACATGTTATATGCCCTGTCTAGACATAGATAAACCAAACTGTACAAATATCATCCAAAGACCTTATGCATAGAGTGTCCAGAGTGCATTCAATGAACATGCAGGTGGCTCCACTGGGACCCAACATCAAGGATTTGTGTTGATACTGATTGGTCTCTATTCTAAATCAAATAAATCTCCTGGATGTTTTGGCAATGTTATGTGCAAATAGGTATTCTGGAGTTTGAAAGAGCACAGCTGTCTTCTGTGGATAGACATGGATGTCTGTGCTATAGACATGTGGAATGTTTCCTATAGAATAAAGATCTCAGGACTCAGAGATCCAGTATGGACCTGAAGTCCTGCATTTTCTTGTGTATCAGGAAGAATCAGGAGTAGTCGTTGCCTTTGTTAGTCTGCTGTGACCTTCTGGATGGCTTATTTTCTGAAAAACTGCTGCACTTCTCTCTTTATTTGTTTTTTTCTGACAAGATGACATGTCTGGCAGTGGCAGCAATGATCCTGATAGTCTGGACTTGAAAGGCATGACTATTGTTTTTTGATGATCTATCTGTCGTTCCCTGGATACCTTGGACTATTGACCACATCTGAGGGAAACAGTATGGGAGATGAACTCATTGACATTCCCCTTTAAAGTTAATGCTTCCCTGGCAATGCAAAAATCCATGGCTCTTAGATCATGGATGACAATGACTCCTGGAAGATGACTTATTTTTATCCCACATCCTGTTGTTGCAGGCTCTGGTTTCTTTGAGTCCTTAAAAAGGAAAACTTTGGACAATGAAAAGTGACTCCCACCAGCGGAAATGAAGTAACCATTCTCCTTCATTCCCTGCAGTTGCTGCTCAATTTCAGGACCAGACAGAAAGGATCACCCAAATGGTCCATTTTTAAATGCCATTTAGTGTCCTCAAAGAAAGTAGTAAGGTGCTGCCATAGGTGCCTGTGCATAGCTATGCCAGCTCCTTCTGCCCTGATCACTTTCTCTGCAGCATTAAATCCTACTCACTTAGGTTCATAGATTATAGGTTAGTACTAGGCTAACTGCCTTTGTGGGCTATTTTAAGCCTAGCTAATTACCCCACGTAAAAATCAAACCCTGTACCTTGTGCCTGTAAGGTAAACACCTTAACCACCGTGCCAGCCTCCCACCCAAAAATTATAATTCCCATCTGTTAACCAGGTAGGCCCACTGGACACACAGTCCTTTTTCATGAGTGACTCTGAAGCAATGTGTGGTTAAGTGACTTGCTCAAGGTCACACAATAGAGAAATGAGGGTAGAGGGAATCAAACCCTGTACCACAGGAACTACAGCTTATGGCCTTAACCCTCAACACCAACTTGAAGAAGCTGTCTGTAGAAGAAGTAGAAGTCCGACTGATAAGCTTGTCTTTGACAGAACCACCAGGGAGACTTTCAGACTTGCAGTATATAATTATTTTTTTATCTGAGATCTCCCACTGAAATAAAAATTATCTGGATAAGATAATTCAGTGCTCTAAGATACAGAGTGAAGGAAGCAAAGGATTGCTTACCAAGCCTTTTTGAATACCCTATATTCATTGTCAGGGAGATGAAGGGACTGCAGCTGAGGAGTGGGATTCTTCCACAGGGTAACCACAGAGACAGTCACTTTCAGCTATGGGGTCTTTACATATATAGTGCAGTGTAGTAAAGGACTATAGGTCCTGCTTGATGTCTTTATGCTTGGCACCACAGTGTCTGGATTATCCCAGTCTGCATTCATTGCCTCCTCTACAGCATCCACCAAGGCAGGGATCACCCAGGAAGATGCTTATTTAGATTAACATGCAGCTTAAAGTCTTTTCTGTGGATAGGAGAGTTCCTGAGTAGACTAGTTTCCCCTCACTCTCCTTTATCTTCTACAACACCTGACTGAACTTAGGATCCTCTGAAGGGAAAGTAGAAAAATAGAACCTTCAGCATAATCCTCTATGGGAGGATTTTAGACTTTTGATTTTCCAAGATGGCTGCACACTGATTAACATCTTAACTTCATCTCTCCCAGTGTGAAAAAAGAAACTGAAAGACAAAAATTCAGTTATTGGCTAATACGTACACTGCCTGGATGCCAACAAAGAAGAAACTAAGAGAGCCTAAAAAAACATTAACTAGAAAAGGTAATGAGAAAACACTGACTGGGACAAATCCTGTAGCTGTTCAGCAAAACGTAGTTCAAGCTACAGCTTTGGTGCGAGACATGGCTTCTAGTAATCTAGAGGGAAAAATAAATCAGATGTGCTCAGATCTGATTGAAATAAATGAAACACTGAAAGAGTATATCAACTCAGATAACAAAAGGCTGGACACATATGGAATAATATTTAAACAGATATTCAGATGAGTTAATAAAACTGCAAATATTAGAGGCTGAAATGAAGAAAAAGGCTGGCTGAAAATGAGACTGCTCAAGAAGAGATGTTTCAAAAATGGAAGAATTACAAGACAGAGCATATAGGGAAAACCTGAGATTTTCGGCTGTATCAGAGAAACTAGAAGGAACAGACTGTATTAATTTTATGAAGGCACAAATAAGCAACTGGACTGGTATTCCACATCAGAAAGTGTTAATTGAAAGAGCATACCTTGTGTATACTTCAAATCTGACCATGGGAAATCAGCTTAAGAAATGTATTAGTGAATATGCAAATCTACCAGCAGAAAGAGTTGATCCTGACAAAACTGTGGCAAAAGGGCAAAGCGTTAAAAGTTGGAGAAAGGAGAGAGTTTTTGAAAAATGATTATTCACTGTACACTAGGCAAAAGATGAGTTAATGTATTCCAGTAATCAGGGAATGTCAAGAAGCAGATGTCAAATTCAAGCTGCTGTATCCAGCTGTCTTCAGAATATTTTTCCTGGAGGATCAAAATCATTTTTGATGCAGAACAGGCTAAGAAGGAAATACAAAAGTTTGTCCAAAAAAAAGTAAGCTATCAAATAGAAGGGTACTTGGCTTCTCATTCATCTGATAATAAAGCATACAAAGAAATGTTGCATGTGAAACCTTTTCAACTGCTCCAAAGTAAAATGCTTGAGAGACAGAGAACAACATAGGAGTTGTCTAGAAGAGTCTGGAGTAGATTGGAATAGAACCAGAATCTAGAGTTGGGAGATGGAGATGAACAGGAAGAAGACCAGCAACATGGAAATTAGTGAATATATGTAAGAGTGCAAAACATCAATCACACTTGAGAAATATAGCTGTATAAGAATAAGTGGAAAGAGTGGACTTTTGTTGACGTTGTTAAACTTGTGGGAAAGTAAAAGCATTTGCCTCATTTAATTTCATTGATGTCTGGAAGGACACTGAAGGGGAGGGGAAGAGGAAGGAAAATGGTAACCGTAAGTAAAACAATTTCTGTTCTAACAGTATTTGAAACTTTTCACAATACAAATCACATTTTCTATAGTAACACATTTTTAATTCTTCTTATATGTGATAAACAAACTAAAGTAAACAGATGACTTTTCTTTTGTCTTTCTTTTTTTTTTTAGTATTAGATTACAATGCAAAAAGATTAAACAAGGCTAGACAAAAGCATGTTTAAGTCAATAGGCTGTAATCTTGGGTTGTTGAGGTGAGGGATAGGGTGTAAAAGTACAGAAATCATAATATATGTAGAGCAGATATGTTTTCTGTTACTTTGCATCTGTCAATGTTTGGATTAAGACTCTTGTCTTAATCGAATAACGTTTTAAGTGAAAACAAGTAAATAAGAGAACACTGACTATAATAAAATGTTTTCCTTTAACAATAAATCTTTCAGCTTGTCTTTAGAAGCCAGCAGCTGAGGACTACATTTTTTTTCTCTTATGTTTCCATGGAGACAAGCTGATAATAGGGCAATAAACAGTCAGAACACTAAAAGTTCAAGGCTAAAAGCTAATGTTTTCTAAATGTATATATGTTGTTTTTCACATCTGGGAAGGGGCTAGAGATAAAACAGAACAGATATCAATTAGTGTAAGTAGAAGCAGAGGCAGTAACATGTATTTTAGTATGGATAACCTCAATTTAAATTAATTAAGATGTCTATTTCAGATAATTATTCCTATTAGAAGGGTTATTTATTTATTTTTTAATTTTATTTTGTTATTTTACATTTGTTGACTGGGATAGTCTGACTGGATACATGCCCCTTTTCAGCAGAGGCCCAGGGAGAAAATCTCCAAAGGTGGTTACATAAGCGGTCTTCACAAAGTACAGATAAAACAAGAGTCATAATAACAGTACAAATAAAACACTCTTTACAGACTCAGTTAAATTTATACAATCTTACAAAGTTCTAATATGGCTTAACAATTAAAAACACAGTTGAGTTCCATTTACAAAAATAGTATTGGTACACTAGTAAGACTAATGATTTAGTCAGGCTTGGAGCAGGGACATAACCATTGAGACTTGAAATACTACTTGAGAGCTTTTTTGAATTGAGATAGGGTGGTATCTAGGGTAATCATTATTTGAAGATGTACACAGTTTTGTTGTTTATATTAAGTTAACAGGTTCTGGAGGTGGTCTGGAGGTGTGTTTTTTTTTGAGGGTTTTCATTAAAACAAAAACTCTTATAAAATGTGATGAAGGTTCCAATGTTGATGATAAGAAATAAAACTGTATAAAGGACTAACTTGGCAAAAATTAGTTGGTACATGTACCACAAAAGCTGGAAACAGACATTTAAAAAGCTGTCATATATACTAGGTGTGAATAATGACTTCTTACCATGATGGTGACACTTCCCACGTTATCTTGGAATGTGAATGATCTCACAGGTATAGACAAAAAGGAAAGAATATTTAAGTATATTAAAACACAATGCTACAGGAGACAGCAGAAAGAACTTTTCAGGATGGATGTTCAGCAGAATATCAGGAACAAAGGAAAAGATGAGTATTTATATTTATTGCTAAAGGAGCTCCAATACAGATAGACAATGAAAAAAAACAGATAATAGTGGCAGAGTTGTGATAGTAAGTGGATATTGGCAAGGAATGAGAATTATGCTGGCATGTATTTATTTCCACCTAAAACTGACACTGTTGAGCTTAAAACATTTTTGTGATAAATAATCAGCTATCAGAAGGGGAAAGTTTCTTATAGGTGGGGGCTGTAATTTGATTTGCAACAGTGATCAATGAGGATGTATCTTGGGGGCCTAGAAGGGAAAATATAACAAAAGAGGGTAGATTTCCCAAGAAATATATGAACATCTTTGGTGTGGAAGACATGAATTTAGTAGTAGGAACGCAGAGATAATTTACATATAATTCCCCAAGGTACAATAATGGGACTAGACTAGACAGCAATTTTATTTCACAGGAACATGTGCATTTAATTGAAAACTCCGACACACATCCAATAACTATTTCAGATCATGCACCAACAATTACCAAGATAAAAATGCAGGGTAATGAAGTAAAGATGAGACACTGGCACTTCCCTGCCTGCATGTAAAAGAGAGGAATTTAAGAAATGGGTAGTGGAAATTATTTGGGAGTTAATAGGGAATATAGAAAGTATTCCAGAAGTTATAGCTTGTGACTGGAATAAAATGAAAGTACGTTTAAAAATATGGTAGAAATAAAAGAAAATGAAATATTGTTAAGAACTAGCAATATTTATTAAGAGCTTCTGACAAAAGTTAAAGTATTCTGTGGCAGGGCTAGCCACCTGGCAGTGTAAACACAGGCACCAGATGATTGAAGTGACACCCCAATCCCATGTGCAAAAATGGGAAAAGGGGTTGTGGATGGATGGATGGATGGATGGATGGATGGATGGATGGATGGACAAAGGCTAAATTATTACAGAATAAGGGGAATCTCACAGAACAAGAATAGGTACAACTACAGTGTACTAAAGAGAAAATAAGAGAGTTCCTGGATAATATTCATGAGTTTAGAAAGGCTGCTATTCAGCAACTGTTTTTGATATCTCCAGAGTACAAAACCTTTTGGCACAATTAATTATGCCACAGAAAGTAGAAAGGGTTGTTGCAAAACTTACATAGCCTATAACAAGAAAAATAACCAGAGATCATATAGAGGTATCAGAAATATTTCAAAAATTTTATGAAAATCTGTATAAAACAGAGAAGTGGAGAAATTAAGAAAAAGCACACATGGAAATATTTATGGAATACTTAAATATGCCAAGGTTAGAGGTAGACAAGGATCAACAACTAACAGTTAAGATAGAAGGAGATGAGATAAACATGGTAATATATAACCAATCTCCAGGAAGAGATGGTATTCAGGTGGAAGCTTGGAAGCTAGGAAGGAAGAAAGTGATAAAGATATAAAATGTTTTGTTTAACAGTATTTTAAAAGTAGGGGGAGCACCAACATCCTGGAAAAAAGCTGTGGTGACTGAAATACTTAAAGGAAGTAAGGACCCATCAAATCCATCTTCATGTAGGCCCATTTCAATTTTAATTCATGGTTATAAAGTGCTTATATCTATAATGGCTAAAGGAATGGCAACTGTGCCACCAAAGTTGATAGCCATGGATCAGTGTGGTTCTGTGGAGGAGAGACAGACATTTAACAACATTAATGGAACAATGAGGATCCAGTGGGAAGCAAAATGTAAGAAAATATTGCTGTTGTTGGGGAGGTCTTGACGTAGAGAAAGAATTCAACAATGTAACTGGGATTTTATGAGTAGGGTAATGGAATTATTTGCATTTCCTGATACAATATTAAGTTTAATTAGGAAGATATATGAGGGATTGGAGGCATAAATCAAAGTGGGAGGGTTCCTCCCTGATACATTGTGTTTGAACAGAGGAACCAGGCAGGGTTGTCTTCTTTTCTCTTCATTATTTTAGTTATATTTAGAACAATTGGCAAAGAAAATAATGGACTCAGAAATTCAAGGATTTAATTGGTATGGTAGTCAAGAAAAGTTAGTTTTATTTGCAGATGATATTATTTTGTAACTGATGGTACCAGAAAAGGACATCTCGTTGCTGGGAAACATTCTGAGACAGTTCCGAATTTTGTCAGGGATACAAAATTAATGAAGATAAATCAAAGGCTATAGCGGTAAACTATGTACCAACACATTGATTGGTTCAGTAATACCCATCTTTATGGGGTCATGATACCATGAAGAATTTTGGAGTATGGGTTAAAAGGATCCTGTTATGGCAGCTAAGGATATGTGGGAAGAGACTAAACAAAAGACAATATAAAAGCTGAGAAAATGGAAGCTCTTGCCTATGGATATAGATAACAAAATACAAGCAGTAAAAATGTGTTGTGTTCCTTTAGTTTTGTACATGGGTCAGGCATACTTTTATCAACCAGAGGAAAAGTTGTGGATGGTAATTAGTTAAAAACAGAAGGATTTTATCTGGGAGGGGAAGAGGGCAAGAGTCAAGTGGGATAAGCTGATCTTTCAAATAGAACAAGGAGGTTTCAGATTATCTGATTTGAAGGGATATTTTAGAGCTACACAGTTAAAGCTCTTATACATAACACAAGCAGAAAACTACAATTCAGAGTGGAAAGACATGATGATGAAGCAGGGGGGAATTTAAGAAATAAAGAAAGAGTAGGATTTTGGACACAGATCCTTAAGGAGATAATAACAGTCATAGATAATATTGTATTCATAAAGTAACAGAAAGTGAACTAAACCAACATGGGAATGGAGAAAGGAAATTCTACCCATATGGATGACAGCAATTAGGGGTATAGAGGGGGCTGGAATTTATTGGAGTAAGCTGACAAAGGAACCAAAGTATTGGGAACAAATAATTAGAGGGACAGAAAGGTAACAAAATGGGAAGAGGCCAAAAAGACATTTGGACTGCATGCTACAGATTGCTTTCCCTATCAGGGCTTGATATCAGAGTATAGACAAAGAGAAAGGATAGGGGAATCCTTAATGAAAGATCTGCACTGGTTAAGATTTTATTTGAATCTAGGACAGAAGCTGCTGTTAAAAAAGGGATAACTGGTAGCACATATAAAATATTGTACAATAACTATAGATATCAATCAGAAGAGGTCAGAAAAGATTGGGAAAAGAAATTAAATTAGCTATTCACAAAGAAACAATGGGAGGACATATGTATGGCACCTGAATATGCATCAAAGTCCAGAAGAGTTAGGAATTTTTCCTGGAAGGGTTTGCATAGGTACTTTTATATTCCAAGCATACTTTAAAGCATTTTTTCATAGATAGAAGGCAAATGCTGGAGGAGCAGTGGGGAAGAAAGAGATACCTGGGAGCATATGTTCTTGGAGTGCAATGAGTTGGCAGACTTTAAAAATTCCCCAGAGAGTCCTCTATCCGGACTACTGCGCAAGCAAATGAGTGTTACTAAGGAAATTATTTTTTGAGCTGAGATATAGGATCTGAATTGCCTAGACACAATAAGGCCTTGTTAAGTTTAATTCTGGTGACTGCCAAAAAAACAAAAATACTAGAAAATGGAAATCAAATTCTAAACCAACCATACTTAAAGTAATAAATATTGTAACAAGAGATAAAACAACAGGAAATGGGATCTTTAGAAAAAGGTAGGAGTAAATTATATAGAAAAATGGAAATTGTGGGAACATTACATGTGGGAAAATGTTTTGGAAGAGGAATGGTGTTTAAGAAAAGGCAGAAATTGAACAATTTATGTAATGTTGGTTTAATTATATTGTATAGAACAATGTATGTGATGTATAATGTTTGTAACTGTGAACTTGTTAATATGGTTTGATTTCTTTTATAATAAATGTAAGTTTGCCTATGTCACGCATGATAATTCAATAAAGGGATTTATAAAAATGATGAGACTTTCTGGTCCTTTTCCTTGGAATACCCAATTAGTCTTTTGTACCAGTGGATGAAAACAGGCCAAATGACTGTGTGCTGGGTGCCCTTGAGATGTCTTTGAATTATTAAAGGGAATAGCTTCTCTGTGACTGATTGTCTGACACTGGTCTATCCAACCCTAAACATGGACTGAGCAATGCTGCATGCATACTCCTGGCTAGCTGGGGGGCGGGTGAGCCTGTGTTGGCAGTGTTGCAAGGCCTGCACAGGGCCCAAAGACACCAATTCTAGAGTCAACAATGGAGCCAACATTGATGCAAAAGATAGGCCTGCATTACAAAGGGCAGTTCTGGTTACCCTAGAGGCAGTGGAGAATCAAGAGCAGCCATTAGTTAATAGATTTTCTAGCGCCAGAGACTCCTACACTGGCCTGGGCAATGTTGGGGGAATTGATGTCATAAATGTGAGTTCAGAGATGGCATTCTAGCACCTAGCATGCTAGAAGTCTAAATCTCAAAATGCACTCACTCAAGGCACTCCTTAAAATGGAGAACATCAATATCTGTGCAATGACTGAGACCTGGTTCAAGGCTCCAGAGAGCACCAGGCTATAACTCATACCACACTTTTCGGCCATGTAACCTGGACCAAAACACCAAAGGTGGAGGTGTGTCCATATTCATTAAGGATATCCACACCTCCAGGCTAGTTGCTCAGCATAATGCATCCGAGGTTATCCAAGTGCAACTAACTCTGGGCAAAACTGCAATCCAAATTGTAGCTTGCTACAGATCCCCCACCATGCTCCAAGATTCCCACTCCTCTTTTCTTGATGTACTGGAAAATATTAGGGTTCAACCAAACACCCTAATAATGGGTGACTTCAACTACCCCACCATTAACTGGGAAAACTACTCGTGTACCAACTCCTTAGCTCAGCACTTTCTGGAATTCATAAACTCCAATGCCCTAGACCAACTTATCCACACCCCCACCAGAGGCAACAATATCCTAGACCTAGTCATTACCAACATGAGTGACACCACACCTGAAGTCAACTCCTTGTTGGTCCGATCCGACCATAAGCTTATCACCCTTGATATCCACATCCCGCCCCCACCCCCTATTAAGGAAACTACACTAAAAAATTTCTCCGAAGCCAACTTCATGCTTCTTAAGACAGAAGTGGTGAACTTCATGACACCCATGCAGATGGACAATACAGTTACAACTGCTGAATCCTACACAAATGCACTCTATAAGCACTTACATGAGTGCATGGATTGTGCTATCCCAAACAGAACCAAGACGCTATCCTCCAAAAAAAGGAAGCCAATTTGGTGGTCCCCTGCCATAAACAAACTGTACTACAGAAGGAAGAAACTGTTGCAAAAGACAGTAAAATCCCATGAGTGGAGGAGCTCCCTGGTCAGCCTCAGTAAGAAGCTGAAATCCCTTATAAGATCCTCCAAAGCTAGCTACGAAAACAAAATCACCACTAAATCCAAGGACAACCACAAAGCATTTTATAGCTATGTCAAGAATCTAGAACCTGCTACCCAATGAACTAACTCTAATCACATCCTTGCCACTCTTTAAACAAAAACTTAAAAAACACCTCCAAACGCACTGGCTATGCCCTTGTAGTAACCCTGACTAACCACCCTTTTCACCACTGTTTCTTCGTCTTCCAAACAAACTTCCAAGCATTTTAATGCTTAGTCTTGTAAGCAAGACTGTTACTGTTTAAACTCTAATCAACTTACTGCTGAAATCTTTCTACCTGATGTGAACAATTGCACATGATTCTTACTGTGTTACATTTCTTTGTTGCTTTCTTAAGTGTAAATATTTTTTACTGTTGCTTTTCTCAAGTGTTAATATCTTTTGTATGTAATAATTACTTGTTGTATTTTTTATTAATCCTTTATTTACCATGTAATAATATTTTTTACTTTTTATATCTGTTTGGAGCTTTTCTCCCCGGGCCTCTACTGAAAATGGAAATATATCCAGCTAGACTAGCCCGGTTAACAAATGTAAATAAAATAAAATAAATAGATGGCAACACCCAGATCTGCTCTGAGTTGCAGCACAAAGGCAGGAAAATTACAGAACTAACTGATATTGCCAACATCCTGGCAGATCGGTTCAGTGCTAACTTTACCCCCCTCTCATCCCCTAAAGGGCCCATATCTATACAGGAAGAGTGCAGAGTCCCTGTAATCACAACTATGCAGGTAAAAGCTGCACTCTCTAAAGCCAAAAACACAGCATCCATGGGACTGGACAACATCCCAGGCTGCGTTTTACACGAACTTCAGAACGAACTGGCTCCCCACTTAAGCACCATGTTCAATAATAGCCTCGCATCAGGCTTTGTGCCCACTGAATGGCGCACAGCATCAGTTATCCCACTATACAAAGGGGGAGCCACCACTGATCCCGGGAACTATCGACCTATTAGCCTGACGAGCCTGGTCTGCAAGGCCATGGAACGTATCATCATGGACCTCATAAACAAAGACATTGGTAACATCCAAACTCTGGACCCTACCCAGTTCGGATTTGTGAAAGGCAGATCATGTCTCCTGAACCTGATTGACTTCTTTGAGGCAGTCACCAAAGCCATGGATGAGGGTAAGGTGCTTCACACAGCCTATCTTGACCTCGCCAAGGCTTTCAACACCATCCCCCATTCTGGAATTATAGCTAAGCTCACTAAACTAGGTATAAATCCCTAAGTCACAAGATGGGTTGCCAGCTTGCTCACTGACAGAACCCACACTGTAAAAGTTGCAGACTCCAAATCTGACCTCAAGGCAGTGACAAGTGGAGTGCCACAGGGTTCCGTCCTGGAACCTCTCCTGTTTGGTATCGACTTCTCTGAGGTACAGGCTAACACAAAAGGCCTCTGGCTGATGAAGTTCGCAGATGACTGCAAACTAGGAGCCATAGTCAAGTCCTCAAATGATGTGGACATCCTACAGAAGGGCCTCACTGAGACAGATGCCTGATGTCAGAGCCATGGTCTCAAGCTCAATGCCAAAAAGTGCAGTGTCACCCCCTTTGGTAAAAACTCTGTACCCATGAACTACCACATAGGCAGCAATCTACTTAACACTGAATGTGTGATAAGAGACCTTGGGACCCAGGTGGACAGTAGTCTCTCCTATGAAAGTCACATCACCACAGTAGTCAGGAAGTCCTCCTATGTGGCACACCTCATCATCAAAGGGTTCTCATCCAGGAAAAAAAAGGTCATTGTTCCCCTCTTCTCGTCACTCATTAGACCCATTATAGAGTACAACGCCCCTTTTGGAATGTACCTCACAAGACATCTGCAGTGGCTGGAAAGGCCACAGAAGTACCTCACAAAGAGGATTACTGGCCTCAAACAAATGCCCTACACTGACCGTCTCAAAAAACTCCAGCTTTATTCCGTAGCATATCACCTACTCCAAAGTGATCTCTGCCTAACATATAAAGCTATGTCAAACCCAGAGCTGTTGGACATGCTACACCTAAAGAAATCCCAATCCCTCCAAGCTACATGCTCTAGGGACCTAAACCTTGTCACCACAATAAACAAGACACACTGGAGGGATAGATTCCTGTCCCAGAGGCTTCCTATACTCCGGAACAAGCTACCTATCTTATGTCAAGCAAAGTTCTTCATTAGCACTCTTCAAGAAAAATTTTGATGAGTGGATGGGAAATAGGAATTACACCTCGGGGATCACTTCTGTGGCTTTGCTCAACAGGGGCACAATAAATTAACTTTCTTGGGTTGGCGTAAGCTATAGTACCTTGCTGGCTAGGCTTATGTAGGCCCTTGGGCCGATAGCCTAGTACCTACCTATGAACCTATGAAATAGAAACCTATTTAGTTACTGTGACCAGCAGAAAACCTGAGTGATCACATCAGACCTAACTTCATGCCTGTCAAAGGTGATGAGAGAGAGAGGGAGAGAGAGAGAGAGGGAGAGAGAGAAGGGTACGGGAAAAAAATGCCAGTCTGTACTGAAGCTCCTTACTGCCCTTAATAAGCTCCACATAACTGGTGGTTGAAAGAGCCGGAGATTTCCAGACTGGAAGGACAGTGCATAGAATCCCCTGTGCTGCGGCATACAAAAATGATGCTGTGAAGCAAATCTGGCCATAGAAAACCATTTTCAAAGGCTAAGCAATCATAGGGAAGAACACTTTATTCTAGGGAGATGATACCAGCATTTCTAGAAGAATGCATAGCTCTGATTTTAACAGGGTCCCTATTAATTATTTGAATGTTTTAAAGTTTGAATGTCATATGGTCGACACCATATGATCAAACTTTAAAAAGTTCAAAGGTAAAAAGCAATGACTCCGTACAACACAGAATGGGAAAATTTCCCTTTTCTGCACTGAAGTGTGATCTCGGAGTTGGTATATTTAAGTAGGGGAGTTGGGAGGTGTAGGGGGGTTTTCCCCCCTGCTCAGAGCAATGAGGTAAGTTTTTTTTTTTAATTTTTTATTATACTTTTGATGTTTCAGACTTTGCTCATATGTTGTTGAACATATAAGGTTCAAAGTTTTGTAACTTCAAATATATAATATAGACCCTTTTAACAAATTTAGTATTTTTAGCTTTAATTACCAACTTGGCAAACAAAGGTTTCTGGCAAGACTAAGCTTAAAGACCTAAATGAAAAAGAGTTCACTGAAGTAAAAGTAGACTAAGGAGAGAAAAAGACTTCCACTACCAGTACGGAGCAACAACAGAAGCCACAAACAAAGGTGGACACTTTTTCCTGAGCCCAGCATTCTATCAAGAAGACATAGTACTGCTTTTTTACCTCCTTAAGATCACCTCATTAAATCTGATGTGCATATCACAGGGCTCAGGTAAATCACGAACTACTAGTGAAGACTAAGACAAACTCGGAACTATAAAATGAAACAAAGCCGAGAACTAGGTGCGGAAGCCACAGAACTTTAATAAAATAATAAAATGCCAATAAAACACAGTCAGATGAAGCACTTTTCATCTAGTTGGTAACTAGACTTCTTCAGATACCAGTGTTTTACTAAAAAGATTACTTAGGTCGACTTGACTAACTTCTATTGGTGTGGCTCCTAGTAATGGAATATAAATACCATTTGTTCTTTTATTGTAGATCTCATTGGTGATCGCTAGAATAAGTTCCTCGGGATAGCCCCTTTTAATAAACATTTTGCCTGTGTTTTCACATTCTCTGATGAACTCACTCTCTACTGTCACCATCCTTGCGGCTTGGACTAGTTAAGCCTTATACATCAATTAGTCAATCAAGAAATTTGGAGGGGAGAGGGTATTTAGGAGTACTCGATTCAAACACTGGTATCTGAAGAAGTCTAGTTACCAACTAGACGAAAAGCACTTTATCTGACTGTGGCATTTTATTATTTTATTAAAACTCTGTGGCTTCCGCACCTGGTTCTTGGCTTTGTTTTTTTTGTTTTTTTTTGTAGTTCTTCAGCTTTCTGATGAGATGAATGTCTCTGTAAAACTGCCTATGTAAAACACACAAGTATTACATATACTTGTTTTGTGCCAGTTTTCATAATTTCAGGTCCAGATGTTGATTGTGATGTATAGCTCTGACCTACAGATTTTTTTTACATCTTATTATCTTCATCAGTAACTGCTTAAAGACATCACCTCCAAAACAAAGTAAGTCAGGTTTATAACACATTAATTATACAGGAATAGCTAGCCAGGGAAAAATGAATAGCTTATAGTGGGATCTGCAACTTAACATTACAATGTAATAATGAAGTATATTATAATCTAAGAATGAAGTTGTATAACTTGTGTGAGTTTCACCAAGTTATATAACTTTAAAATTACTTCTGGATCATCTTTTGAAACAAATACCTAGCAATAAATAATAAGATTATGTAATTATGTCAATTTCTTATGTATACTTCTTGTGTAATCATGTGGAGCTTTTCTCACTGGGCCTCCACTGAAAATGGGCTCTTTCTAGGCCCAGTGGACTTTCCCGGTTAACAGATGCAATAAATAAATAATAAATAAATAAATAAAGGAGCCTAGATTGTTAACAAAGAGAACAACCATCATTTAATTTATTTTAGCTGTGAGGTCCTGCCGTTTAACACAAAAGCTGCAGCTTTACCATTTAAGTTCCTAGATGACTGCTTATGCTTGTTGCATGGTAGATTCTTAAGTCTTCATTTATATTATGGAGTGTTTAAGTGTATATAGTTGAGTGAACTATTTGTAGAATTCTTAGCTGAATATTGTATGTAAGTACATTTGCAAACATTGTTATGCTTTCTTTATTATATAGTCTCCGTAACTATACCATGTTTTTGTATGCATTTTCTGACTCTTCTCTTTTTGAGTTTAGCTGATCTTGCTTCATCTGATGTAACATTGCAGCTGAAGGTTTGCATGGTCCCTTACTAAAGGTTTAGTTAACTCGACAGAAACTGTGCAAAGGTAAGTGTTAGAGGCTGCATCATCTATGTGGAGAGGGCAAACATCTGTGTGATGGTCGGACTGCTGCTGCACCAGACTGGCTTCTCAATAATGGGACAGCAAAGCTACACAAACCATTCCATCTAGTGATTAGAGTGTTCTTTTTTCATTTAAACTGACTTTTTGACAGTATAGTGTGTACATGACTTCTCATTAGCTAAAAAAGAATGTGTTTTTGAATTCATACATGAGACTGTAGGAAAATAAGTATGGTTTCCATGGTGACATACCTCTCGAGCTTTGTTCTGAAACCAGTTACCATGGAAACATCTTGAGCTATCTAATATTATCCTTTTGTATGAATCCACATAGATGATCTAATTTTGGTGCTTCCTGATAACATCACTGACCACTCCCATTCCTGTCCACTGGAAACTCTTACTGTTACCTTTCATCTAATTTACTTAAATATATACACAGTCTCTCTCTCTCACACACACACACACACACACACACACACACACACACACACACACACACACACACACACACACACACACACACACACATGCTCACACACACAAGCATATTATTTTGTAACTATGTTAAACTCAGACCTTCTGTTCTTTGTATTCACATCACCTGTATGGACTGGATTCATATTGACTAATACCCATGGGACATTCTGATTTATTGCCACTGTAATGTTTAATGCCCTGAAGACCTTTCATACCTACTCAGAACATTGTCACTTGTGTGACCAAACAAAGCAATGTCTTACTGAAGAATTCAAAGAGCACTTAAAACTTTTAAACTTTAAGGCAAGGATTGCAGAGCTTTAGATTCAGATTATGAAAAATATTTAAATTTCTGCCATCCAAATAAAATAGACCTTTGTAAGCAGCTTTATTGTAAAGGTTAACAGCTCTTACACAAGCTACAACTGCCAGATTTAATAGGTAGCATCTAAAATTGTGGCTCTTACGCTGCTTCATCAGCCTTTCCATGTTATTTTGTCACATATTGACTACATGATAAGTACCAAAGCTGATTACAATGCTATCACAAGCACTGCTACTGATTTTAAATATGTTTTTTTCCTGACAAAATGCTATTTCAGAAATGTTATAGTGCAATACTGATAATTTTTTGTTCAAAAAGCTTTTGTCAGCCTTCCTTTGGCTTCTGCTATATCAGCAGTTCAGACAACTTTTATTACAAATCTGTTATCTCTGCTCCTGCCACACTAGGGACGGATTGCCTGATACCTTGATAACTGTCCTTTACATAGCTGACCCTTTAACTAACAATGTCTGCATGCCACACCGCAGTGGCTGTATCCCTGATATGCTGAAAACTGTTAGCATCTCTCTAGCACTCATGAAAGAATTTATAAATCGTGTATAAGCTTCTGACAGTGTACTGTATTTCAGAAAATAGCTAAGAAAACATATTTTATATATAAATATATATATATATATTTTTTATATAAAACAAAAAATAAAACAGGTTTTATACATGGCTTCAGAAAGTCATAGTGCAAAGATAGCCTTTCTGAAATTCACTGTTTATTAATTGGCAGGGATAAGGGTACCCTAAACAGTACTCTCTTTAATTACTTAATCAAAATAAAGCTAGGGCATAGGCGTGCAATAAAATACACACCCTTGAAGTTTGTACCTTACCTTATCTATCAGTAACATTTTAATGCCCTCAAATGGCTTACTGTCAGCTAAATAAGTCTATCACTCTTGTTTGGGGGGTTGGGGGATTGGCATAATGGTTAAGGTGTTTACCTCACAGACACAAGATACAGAATTTAATTCTCACCTTTACGGGAAACTGGCTAGTCTTAAAATTGCCCACAAGGGGTAACTTGTCTAGTACTTGCCTATAAACCTATGTTTCTGATGCATACAGTATCCTATGGTATGGTGTATCAAATGCAGTGGCTATTCCTCTATCTGTGGTGGACTCAAAGTAATAAGTTTGTAAATAAGTTCCTCACACAGAGTCAGGTAAACTCTGATAGTGATCGACCGGCACACTTGCGAACTGCTTCTGCTATGGGGTCCACGGCAAGAAAGACAGATGTAATGGCATCGGCTGCCTTGCTTTATAGCACTGATGATCTGACATCAGACTACAGTCGACAGCAGCTGATGCAGAAAAACATTGACTCTGGTATTCAGGCCGGGCTTGGGCTACCACAGCAGGGATAACCCACAGGTGATGACTGCAACAGTGAAACACAAAGAACATCTGCTATTGCTGTCTCTCACTCGATCCTTTAATAAACTTCCTTCTACTTTACTCCAGTGTTAAATCTGTAATAAAGTACTGGACATATACCACATGGCATTTGCTTGAAAGTATCAGGAAAAATGTCAGAAAACCCTGGTACTGTCTATTTGTATCAATGACACCATGAAAAGATTAACAATAAGTACAAGATAAAATGATTGGGTCTGAATTCATGTAACTGCATATTTAACCAATGCAATGGTTCATGGTATGAGTGAGGAGTTTTAATTCTGCCTCTAACAACAATATTCTCCTGTGACAATGGCAACTTCAAAACCAGGAACATTACGCTATGGATGCACTTGATTACAGAGCTGTTGTGGTTATTTTAGAAATGCTGATTTCTTAGAATGGGCCCAGACATTCATAAATGGTAGTATACCTATGTGCATCTAGATGATGCACATAAGTTGACATAAGGTCACATGTACTGTAGAAACAAAGACAAGGGATATACTGGCGCACACACTGGCAGGTCTATGAACTGAGTGCGAGGTATGGTAGACAGGATTAGCGTACCAATGCAACAGCATTGTAGAAGCAGCATACAACAGTGCACAGATGCAGTACATTGTCCTAACATACTAGACTAGATTGCATAGACAACAACATCCCTAACGTAGTGTCAGACATCTTGCCTGACAGGTTCATGTACTTCTCACAGACAATTAGATCTCTGTACAACTGCATATTGGTGCACCTTATTAACCTTGTTTGCTGTGGACACATGCAGTTAGCACAACATGCAGCACTTCATTTCACATTGTTCTCTCTTGCATCATACTTAAAATTGCTATCTGGGTGTTTATTATATTTGCCTGATCAGCTTATATAAAGTTGTTGTTTATGATCACTTGGCTTGCAATTACTTGAGATGTTCCTAGGTAAGCTGACTTAAGCAATGAAGCTCAAGAGGTCAGGTTTCCTATAGGCATCAAAAGAGTAATTGATAACCCAAATGCATTATTAAGAATAAATTATTTGTTATTACAGATAGCATATGGAATTTTAGAACTATCAAGTGTATTTTCTTATTCTCTTGAAATGTAAAGATGCCTACTACTCACCAGGCTTACAGCAATGAGACGGAGAGGAATCCATATACTGATTTTTTGTATACATGAAAATTTGTATACATAGGTGGTGAATATCAGGCAGAAGTCTGATAAACGCCTTGAACTTCTTGATCAAATATCCCTCATCTCTGGAAGAGATATTTCTCAATAACATGCCAGTCTGTGTAATTACTATATTAGCTATATTACTTACATGCTCACCAAGGAAAATATATTTGAAATAGTGATACTCAGGTCTTTATAACTATTTACTTTTCTAAAATTGGATCTAATAGAGAAATTGAGCATCTTTTACAATATTATTAAAGTGCATCGTCTTGCATTTATTGAACTATGGCTAATACTTGTTTACTTGACCAATAATGCTAACCTAGTTAGTTAAGATTATATGACATCTAATTCCTTTTTACGTACAGTAACACACCCCATGTTACAGTATTCAGCATATCTATTAAACTGCAATGGGAATTTTACTTCAGGATGTTTAAAAAAATTCTAGAGACAACTTTTAAGTTTTCTGATCAGCATCCTTGCACAATGACAGTTTGACTGTACCCAGGTAACCAACTCATGCTCCACTAAATAAGAAATTAATTGTATGCCATTTTAATCAAGGTTTGATGTATTATATTGTGTGGGAAACAGTCAAATGTATTTGCTAAATCAAGGAATATTGCTTCACAGGCTATGCCTAAATCATTTGTTAATGTTACTTGACCATAAGATTCAATCAGGTTTGTTAACATTAACTTGTCTTTACTAAAAACATGTTGGCTTAACCAATTATGTATGTATATATTTATTTTGTTTTATACTGCATGAAATCAACAAAACACTTTTCAAAGCATGTAACCAGAATTGATGTTAAACTCATTGGTCTATAGTTCTTAACTTCAAATTGCTATAACTATTTTTTTAACTGATGTTGTATTAGAATGTTTTGGGGTTGTATTAGAGTGTTTTTGGGTCAAAAGAACTGTGCTAGTAATGAATAGTTCATTAAAGTCCTAAAAAAGAAAAACATACCCAATAGGCTGTAAAAAGACTCATTATTATCATCATCATCTTCTTTTGGCTGTTCCCATTAGGGGTCGCCACAGTGGGTCATCTGTTTCCATTTCTTCCTGTCCTCTGCATCTTGCTCTTTCACACCAACCGCCTGCATGTCCTCTCTCACCACATCCATAAACCTCATCTTAGGCCTTCCTCTTTTTCTCTTACCTGACAGCTCCATCCTTAGCATCCTTTTCCCAATATACCCAGCATCCCTCCTCAGCACATGTCCAAACCAACGCAATCTCGCCTCTCTTGCTTTGTCTCGAAACGGTCCAACCTGAGCTGACCCTCTAATATACTGATTCCTAATCCTGTCCATCCTAGTCACACCCAGTTCAAATCTTAACATCTTTACCTCTGCCACATCCAGCTCTGACTCCTGCCTTTTGGCCAATGTTACCGTCTCCAACCCATATAACATAGCTGGTCTCACTACCCTCTTGTAGACCTTCCCTTTCACTCTTATTGGTACCCAGCTGTCACAAATCAATCCTGACACTCTTCTCCACCCATTCCACCCTGCCTGTACTCTCTTCTTCACCTCTCTTCTCCACTCGCCATTACTCTGAACTGTTGATCCCAAGTACTTAAACTCATCCACCTTTACCAACTCTACTCCCTGCATCCTCAACATTCCTCTACCCTCCCTCTCATTTACACACATATATTCTGTTTTAGCCCTGCTGACCTTCATTCCTCTCCTCTCTAAAGCATATCTCCACCTCGCCAGGGTCTCCTCAACCTGGTCCCTACGCTCACTACATATCACAATGTCATCTGCAAACATCATAGTCCACGGGGCCTCCTGTCTAATCTCATCTGTCAACCTGTCCATCACCACTGCAAATAAGAAAGGGCTCAGAGCTGATCCTTGATGTAATCCCACCTCCACCTTAAACGTATCTGTAGTGCTCTTTCCTGGCATGAAACCATACTGCTGATCACTAATCATCACCTCCCTTCTTAACCTAGCTTCCACTACTCTTTCCCATAACTTCAAGCTGTGACCAATCAATTTTATCCCTCTGTAGTTACTGCAGCTCTGCACATCACCCTTATTCTTAAAGATAGGTACCAAAACACTTTTTCTCCACTCCTCAGGCATCCTCTGACTTTCCAAAATTTCATTAAACAATCTGGTTAAAAATTCCACTGCCATTTCTCCTAAGTTTAAAAGACTCTTCCGTTTTAATAAAACACACAACATTAAGGGCTTTCATCTCTCTCATAGGAGACTTCATCAGAATAAAAAACACTTCATCTAATACAGTTAAATAATCTTAAATAATTTAAATAATACTGACTTCCACATTATTGGTTAAACATATACCTAATCATATTATTTTAAAAATGTCACATGATAAATCCAACATATTAGCATTAAAATATATGTGTAAATGAATAGCTTTGTTTCATAACATTTATCCTTTTTGTTACCCCCACTAAAATTCCAAAACAATCAGCTGTTTTAAAATTATGCATATATCCAAAACTAAACCATTAGTATATTGTAATTGCTCTTATAATTTTTCTGCTTTGTAGGTTGTTAAAGTCATCACATAATACAAAGATTAGGTTAGGTAATAAATTAACAATCATATTTCCAGGAGCTTTATGTGGACCCATTGAGGTGCTTTTCTTTATACTCCTAAGTGCTCTGCATATAGTGTTTTTTGAAACTGTTGGGTGATTGTCCACCTTTGTTATTGTGTTATGTACAGTATTATTGTATGCATTTCTGCTCTTTTCACCTATATTGAGAATAATGATTGATTAATTAATCTGCAATAATGCTCTGTTAATTAAGTTTTGAAATTATTACATTATACTATTTAATTTTGTCTTGTTTCTCATTGTTGAATATTTATTATATGTTCTGTGCACTCTCTTCTTTTCTTTATGCATTTTAAATAATTGTATACTCTACCATCTAGGAAGATTATTTTTCTTTCAACTGGTTGTTAGTTCCATGTTTTGTTGCAATATTCTTTCTAATGTACTGTAACCATAATCTGACCTATGATTCTCTCTCATATATGCCCATTTAATATGATCATACCTCCCAACTGTTCAGATTATCACTGAATGTCCAGATTTTTACCTCATATTTTTGGTCTGTTCCTCATAAAATGTGTGATTTTCTGGCAAATCACTGAGGATTGAAGTCTCTAAATAATGACACACATTTGAGTTTCAGATTTCATGTCCTTCAGAAAATGCATCCTAAAAACAAATCCTATTATTCCAACAACCTTTCTAAGTTTAAAACACACAGACGAAGCCACGTAGTCCCAACTATTGTATCAAACCCACAAATTACTACGGTGGAAGACCATATACTCGTAGTAGGCAATAAGAGTAAAACAATATTAAGGTTTAAGAAGGGGAATTGTCAGACATCAAATGTTGTGTATTTTGCCCAGTGTACCAGATGCCCCGGTTTTTATGTGGGATAAACCGGGAGGCATCTCAAAGATAGGGTATATGATCATCTGTATGCCATAAGGAAGGGGGATGTAAACAATGGATAGGCATATTAGGGGTAACCAGGAGTGTGCTACGTTTAAGTTTGCCCTGTTGGAGGTTTTGCACCTATCCAATGGGGGGGGGGATATAAAAGCATTGTTAAGTGAAAAATAAGTGAGATGGCAAATCTTGTTGAATGTCACTACCCTGCCTGGCATTAATGATCATATACCTTTAAATCCTATCATTGAAGCAAGGATGTGAGTGATGTATATATTTTTTCCCACAGGTACTCACATATTCATGAAGGGGATATGATGTCAGTAAATTAATTAATTATCTCATTACAAAATTTAAATAGCAAGATTGTTATTGGTTGTATCTTGTATATAAACCTTCAGTTATTTATTGGAAGTGTTCTGATGAAGTCTATTTTTTAGATGAAAGCGCTTAACCATTGTTTTAATAAATATCATTTTAAATTCTTGAGCCGTTGTCCAGCACAGTGTTTGTTCGTGGTATCCACCGTAGTAATTTGTGGGTTTGATACAACCTTTCTACGTTTATAAGAGCAATATTTAAAATATGTCCCTATTTTTGGGCCCTTGATCCCCCATTATTTTAGGCTTTATCCAAATTTCTTGTTCGAAGAAGTTGAGAGGTATGATTCAGTTCATCCCTTGTCTTAATATATTGTATTGATCCATAATTATATTTCTTATGATTAATTTGACATCTTTCTGAAATAGTAATTCAGAATGATATTGAATTATGATCACACTTCCACAGTTGGTAACCAATTTTAGCCCGCTTAATACATTTTCAATATTAGTTGCAACCAAATCTAATATTCTGAGTCCTGTAATGGTATTGCAGCTATCTCTCAAAAACCATGAAAGGAAATATGTCTATACATTTTTGAATGTATGTTGACTTAGCAGAAAGTAGCTTCAAATTTTTTTGTTGGATAACTAAACTCTCCTAATATAGTGTTGTTATGTTAAACAACTTGATCTATATAATCCAGAAACTTGAGATGTTTTGTGCTGTCTGAATGTGTTCAGTAACTTAGAATTAACCAAATGATCTATTTTCAATTATAAAAATCAACTATCAATATTTCCATTTCTTCACTTATTGTAATCATAACTAACTGGAATGGATTTCTGAATCAGTAGAGGTATACCTCCTCCTCCTCCTCTTGTGTTCTTACAAATATATCGCTAATGAATTTTATGCCTCCACTCAGAGGCATAGGTGGGTCATCTAGCACCCCGTGCCTGTCCCCAAAGTACCACTCCACCCCACCACCTCACAGGTGGAAAAAAAAAGACTTCCAGTTTATTGTAGGAAGTTGATTACTTCATCAGCCTCTACAGCAGCCAAATCCATTCCCCCCCAGCTCTCGAAAGCCAAATGCTACATTTCTACAAGTCAGCTCTCTACAGATACATGTCCTCCTTCACTTGTTCGGTAGAAGAACAGAAAAAAAAGACTCAACTGTAGCATACCAATTGGCAGTTGCCTTAGCCATGCATTGTAAAGGAGAGCCTTAGAAAAAGCATAATCATTCCATCTCAGAGAAGTTATTATGTCACTTAATAGTACCTCTGTGTTATTTTTTGCACAGTTTCCAAGATTTTCAATATCGAGTTCTTCATGTGTTTTATGGGAGTACGTTATAGATCATGGGTCCCTGCATTCATTACAACGTGGCTGTATTTTATTTATTTATTTTCTGTTATATAATTTTTCCAGTAATTCTGGTATTACACATAATTTCAGTCCAGAAAGAGATCATACAGTAACTTTTTCATTATCTAAATCGCTTAATTTCCTTGCAGTTACCCTAAGTATTGAGTGATTCAGTATTAAAATGTCTTTGTTAGTATTATATAAAATAGGGTTCAGGTTGTCATAAGCTGTTTGAATTCCTGTTAGACATCAACATAGTTATTTTCAGATGTGTATGGTGTGTGTTAAATCCTTAAATGTTCAAGCATACTTCCTAGCATTCTCACGTTTAGTTGCTTTACTTTTTCCTCCCCCTTATTCAGATTAGATAAGACGTAAAATGAGTTGACATAACCTTTCCCGTGACTAGTTAAATCTAAGTATTCTGCTTGTAAGGACTCATTAATCCCTTGTTACTCAGACTTTACAAATTATGATAACATATACCACCAGTTCTGTCTAATTATGTTAATGGGAGGGGACATTAAGAAGTTCATGTACAACAGTCTTATCTTCTTCACTAAAGGAAGGGGTGTCATCAGGATCATATTTCATTCCCTCATTACAGTTATAGTCTTTCTTCTTTTTTGACTTAACAGTGTGTTTATACTTTTTCTTCCTTTTCTTGCAAGGCAACCTATTCTCACATATATTATATTAGTATTACTGCATTAGGTTTTTACCAAACACTTCTGTTTTGCTCTCCTTGTAGGACTCATATTTATGACTGGTACCTTTTGCATTTTTTAAACAAGAAACATCTTTATTAAATTATCACTTATGACACAGACAATCAAACATATATAAATGAAAAACCATATTGATATAATCTTAGTTGCAAGCATTTTGCATCACAAACCATACTGACATAATTTTAGTTGCAAACATTATACGTCACTTATAGTCTACCCAATCATTGCCAAACATTACATACCTCATTCAAATCCTGCCTTCTTTTAAACCTCATTCCTCCCCTGTATGCATTGTTCCCACAATTCCCATTTTTCCTATGTAATTTGTTCCTACCCTTTCTAAAGATCCCTATTACAGTTGTTTTATCACTGTTACTAAATTCACTGCTTCTAATACAGTTGGTTTAGACCCTGATTTCCATTTTCTAGTAATTGCTTTTTTGGCAGCCACCATAATTAGAATCACCAAGGCCTTACTATGTCTAGACAATTCCGATTCTGTATCGTAGTTCAGAAAAATCATTTTCCTAGCTACACCAATTTGCTCACTCAGTATCTCTGATAGAGTTGTCTGCAGGGAGTCTTTGAAGTCTGCCAGCTCATTACACTCCCAGAAACTATGTTCTCGATTATCTCTTTCTTCCCCATCACACCTCCAGCATTTACTTTCTACCCAAGGAAAAATTCTGTGTAGTCTACTTGAGGTTTAAATAAATCTGTGTAAGCATTTCCAAGCAAACATCCTAAATCTTCTAGATTTTGTTGCATATTAGGGGGGACAAACAGTTGCATTTCATCTTATTTCTTAACCTAGCCCTGCTTTTCTTCTGCTTCTTTTACTACTCCTGTCTGATGTTGTTTTCACTGGGAATGAGACCTGTTGTCACTCATTAATGAAGAATGAATATCATTGTGATGATCTGGTTCATCAAGGGTGCATCAGGATCCCCTATATATTTTGGGTGGGTGTTACGGATGTTGTTGAGTCTTTTGGCTTTTTCCGGTTAGGGGTCGCCACAGCGGAACTCCGGTCTGCTAATGATTGGTAGTTGATTTTTACATGCCGTGTTACCAGCCCTGATGCACAACCTTCAACAAAGGTACGCCCATTCACGCATGTCTCCATGCAGAAGACGCTCTAGCTGAGAATCGAACCGGACAGCGTCTTACTGTGAGGTGACAATGCTATCGCAGCACACTGGATGAAATATTTTAAACCATTTCTTTGCAAATCCAGTTATAATGCAGGTTACTATTACACTGCTATGTTTGCAGCTCTTCAGGTTTTCTATCTTTTCCCTTCTATGATGCCTGGTAAATCTAACAGTCATGAACAGTTTGTATGGTGTGTATAAATACTGCTGTTAATATTTTGTGGGAACAGTCCATGAGAAACTTATGAGGTAATAGGTCCTCAAGTTCATATTCATTTAGTTTCTCAGTAGTTATTGACCTTTACACAAACTCTTACATGTTACTTTTATACTAATCACAAGCAAATTAAACAGTCTCAGAGCTCAAGTCAATATTGCTCACTGGTGTTAATCAGCCTTTGGGTAATGTATACTGAAGTACTCAGCAGAGCACAGAAAGATAAATCCTTACTCTACATACTGAAATTCAGCACTTAGTGTTTGTACACCTGTTAAAACAGGCACTCACATAACTGTGCTTAGAATAACCTGAGCTAAGGCTTTGCAGGATTTATACTACACTTCATATATGATACTACCTCACAAAAATCTTAGCCTAGAATAATGGCATTTTATTGTTTAAAACAGAAAGAAAGATAAAATAAAATGCTCTGGTGCCTTGCTAACAGAGTACCCAATCAGGGAATTAAAATCCATGCAAAAATGCCTTTTCCAAGATAACTTTTCATAAAAGTAAAGCAATTAATGTCCACTTGCTGATACTGCTGTATTCATATACTTTCAAGGCCCTGGTCTGTCTAGCAGCTGCCTGACTCAACATCCCCACCAAGGAGCAATATGAAGAGAGATAAAATAAAATGTCCCTGGTGCCTTGCTAACCAATGTACAGAGTAGGAAATTAAAATCAGTGTAAAATCTATCTTCATTTGCAGAATTTTTTCACAAAAGTAAAACAAATACAGTCCACTTGCTGATACCACTGTATTTATGTAATCTCAAAGGCCCTCATTTTTCTAACAATTGCCTAAATCAACATACCCCCACCAGGAAGAAAAAAATAGAAAATAAGAAAGATAAAATAAAATGTCCCTGATGCCTTGTTAACTGAGGAATATAGCAGAGAAATACAATTAATGCAAACCTTACCGTTTGCAACACAGTTTTTCACAAAAGTATGTATTTTTCTGTGTTATATCACTTTGCATTAGTGTTTTTTGTATAGACTATGGATCTTATTTTCCATTAAAATCTGTGGAATTTTTTCAGTTTCAGTCTATGATGAAGTAGTCTGAGCTTGTTAGGATGATGCAATCAATATATACAAAATGTTTGGCTGATGTAATCAAAGTATACACATTTTTTAAAATTCAGTACTTTGTACTGTATATACAGTGTGTTGCAGTACACTCTGTCTAGTGCATTGGTAGCTGACAGATATTTGTAGTGTCAAAAGTAGTCAGAAGCACTCAGTGCTGAGTGCGGGAGTCAGTAAAAAGAGTAACATTGAATGGTGCTTTTCCTGAAGGTATATGCTTGCAGTTGAGGGAAGTGCCTGTTAATGCTGAAACTTTAGGACATGCCAAACATTTTGGTGTTGAGGTTTTCTGTAGTGTGTATGTGTTCATGTACGTAAAGTATATGAGTGTGAGTGAATGTGTGTATGTGTGTGTGTGTGTGTGTGTGTGTGTGTGTGTGTGTGTGTGCGTGTGTGTGTGTGTGTGTGTGTGCATGTGTGTGTGTGTGTGTGTGTGTGTGCGTGTGTGCGTGCGTGTATGTGTGTGTGTGTGTGCGCGCGTGTGTGTGTGTGTGTGTGTGTGAGTGTGTGTATGGGGTGTGTGCATGTGTGTGGGTGGGTGTTGTTTACTGGTACTGTTATGGAATTTGTAGGGTTGGGGTTATGGTTAGGGGTTAAGGGTAGGGTTAGGACACATGAGTAAGGTGGTGCAGTCAGTGGTGTAAAAGGTGTGTATTCAAGCACAGATCTAGCCAAATGCTTGGTGTTGAACTGCAGATATGGGAGGGGCTGGTAACAGCTATTGAGTGGCATTAACAGTGGGATGGTACTACACATCAGCATCCTAGGAGATCCTGTCAAGTGTTGGCAAAACACCCCATGGGCCTTTCTTACTGGCCACTCCTACATGGTGAAAGTAGAGCTGCCTTTCTCTGTAGTATTATGATATATGGAAAGACCCTGCTGCAAGCACAACCTCTCTGTCTCACTGGGGTCCTCACTATACCATGTATAGCAGTATTTTAATAACTTGTATCCTATATAGTCCCAGAATACCAAAGACCAGTACATGTCCTGTGTGGCATTCTCCTGGGCATGGAATGTATCTGCCTGAACTACAACCAACTAGCCTGTCACATATAGGTTCACAGGTAAATACTACGCTAGTTGCCCTTGTGGGCCATTTTGAACCTAGCCAGTTTCACTTTTTGTGCTTTAAATAACCTATCCCATTTGGTTATAGATTAGCCTTACACATCCCATGGTCCATAATTATACATTACCCCTAATGAAAATAACTGGGATCATACCACAGATAATTTCTGGCGAACCTTGCATGGGATAAAGCATTTAGAAGCTGCTTCTGTCCATCACTAGTACAGGGGCAGTCCTGGTGAAAAGTTTCTGTTTCCCATCCATAAAACTAAGTTGGACTTGAATTTAGGAAGGGATGAACTTTGTTTTATCTGGATGGGCAGTCTGTTCCAGAGTAGCGCTATCCTCTGTGAGATACATCTGTCTCCAAACCTTTCTGTTGATGTTGCAGACAAGGACTAGATCCCTAGACTGAGGATCTCTGATGCCATTTCACTTGATGATGTGCATTAAATCCATCAGTATTGGGTTGGGGGATGCCTTGTATTCCAGACATAAGTCTCCTCGTAGCAGTCTGTAAGATACACAGTATAGTGACAGGTCTTTGAGTTGATCCACGTAGGACATGTTGTTTAAGCCTGTGGGCATTCAGGTTGTTACGTGGGTCTGAACAGATACATGCCAAAAGGGGCATTACATTTAGTGACTGGCCTAATGAGAGATAATTAAAGGGAGACAATGGCATCCCTAGATCTAGACACAATCTCTTTGTTTATAAGTTGTGCAATATAGAAAAACTTTCTTACAACAATACACACATTTTGGTAAGGTCATTGTCCATATAAGTTCCTAAATATCAAACAACTGGGTCAACTCTTAGGGCAGTATTTTTCTGGAGTAGATGACTTCCCAAAGGATACAGTAATGCAGTTTTAGCATTTAGTTTCAGACCATGATTTTGACACCATTTATTTATTTGAGACAAACCTTCCTGCAGGAGTCATTTGGTGATTCGCTGACTGCTCCTAGTTTACAGTTATCTGCAGACTTAGTCAGCCATAGCCCTTTGCAATTGGTTTTTACTTTAAAAAAGTAGATATCAAACAGGAGAGGTCCCAGCACAGAACCCCGGGGGACTCCACTGACAACTGGTCTCTTTGTGGTGGTAACCTCCCCTATTTTGATTAATGCCTGATGCCAACTTCTTAGAACCTGCAGTGAGCCATTATTAAACTCAGCCTAATGTACTTATGTGTAATACATTATTTTAATTTGCTGTGTCAAAAAGAAAATGATTTATTGCCAGTTTTGTAGATGCGCACTTAATTTCTGACTGTATATTAAAGCGTGGCACCTTCCTGCATGGCTGATGCAGAGTAGTGATGCAGTATAAATCTATCCCAAGGCAGCATGTTAAATTTACATCCTGTTCTACAATCCTAAATCCTGTGATGAGGGATTAAAACCACAAATATTGAAACAACTGATTTTTTTTTAAATTACTGACCTACTGTGGATGTGACAAAAGTGAGTTACTGGTTAGGACTTGCTTACGACCTACCGATGGGAGTCATTATCCAGTTTTGTTTTCATAGCACTGGTATAAGAACATGGCAGTAAAGACAACTTCATGGACTAAGCACAGCATAATGAAATTTATGCTGATCCCAGTGATAGCTGGGTATAAGCCAATCACATAGGAGGTTGTAGAAGTTGCACTTTTATTGCAAGTGAAATGAGTTTGGAGGAAAAGGTACCCCCTTTTATCAACAGGACATATATCTAGGCTGCCAAGTTCCTGGATAACAGGGTTGTTGTTCACCAGGTGGAATCTGTTGTTTAAACTTGTGTGTTTTGTACTAATTAGATCACTTAAATCCATTCTCTTGTTAGTAAATGGTCAGACATTTTGATCTTTGCCACGAATACGCTGCAGATGCACTCATTTAAAACAATTATAAGACTAGCTCACAGACCTGATACACCATTACACAGAGTAAGGACTGGCTAACAAACAATTGTTTTCAGTCATTCCTTAAGTGGGATTATAATTTGTGTAGAGCTACAATGGTAATTAATTTCACAGACAAAATGACAGTTATCTGTTTCAATGTAGGAATGATAATATGAGTAATAAAGAGACTGCAGTTAGTATGAGTCGCATGATTATGGATCTGCTTATTACTGACGTTTACTGCTGACACATATTTCTGACATTTTCCATGATCTTTACAGGGCACAGGAGATAGCAAATCATCTGACTTACTTCTAGAAAGCAAGAAAACATAAAGTGCATCTGATCTCTATGCCCACTTAAGTTTCATTTTTTACAATTTTCAGTTGAAAACATTTTGACTTTCCCTTTTTGCACTTGAAAATTCGTGATACAGTTTTCACGAAAACTTTCTTTAAGTCCAACAACTTGCTGTTTTCATTCAGTTATAATTATACTTTTGTACATCTGAAACACTACAGATAACCACAACTGCATAAGTTAAATGAATGTCTATTCATTCATTCATTCATTTATTCATTCATTGTCTGGTAATTTGCTTTGTTAATTTTGGGGTTGTGGGGGAGCTGGAGCCTGTCTCAGAACTCAGTGGGTGCAAGGCAGAGAAATCAGTCCTGGACACCAGTGTTTCACAGGACATAGCCACACACGCGTGCACACACACACACACACACACACACACACACACACACACACACACACACACACACACACACACACATACACACACACACACACACACACGCACAGTAATGCACAAAAGCACACACACACAAACAAGCATGCACACAGGATGCATAACTATGAGCAATCTGAAGGACCATCACTTCTCCTTTGGCATATGTTTAGGATGTGGGAGGAAATCAGAACACCCACTGAAAACAAAAGGAGGGGAGCATGTAGATTCTGCATATACGGTACCCTCTCCAGAAACAAACTGGACACCGAAGTGCCATTAGACATCAATGCTAATTGCTGTGCGACTGTACTTATTGAAGTAGTCACTGCAGTAAATCCACATATCCATAATATCGTGCCAATATATATATTAACTGGTACACTTTGCAATGTGAAAAGCCAAAATGCAGATATGAACGTGCATAATTTCTGGTGACTTCTTATTACTGAATCTGTATGTGCTCAGATGTTATTTGATGCTATGTGGACTATAAAAACCGGCATCATAAGTAACTCTAAGTTGGCACTGGAGACATAAATTCAAAATGCCGTGCTTTATCGATTCCATAAAGTCAGAACTATTAAATAAGTGAACTTGCTATAACCAAGTAATATCAGTATGCTGTATGTTTGAAAGGAATTATATGTGAGTTCATATTTATTATGGTGGTCTCTGGCAAGAGCTTTGTTTTGCAGCTGTTTATTCAAGGGTTCAGTTCTCATTTCTGGCAGTTGCCTCTTTGGGCTTAATCTGGTTTAAAAAAATATGAATTAATTTGTTATGCTATTATTTGCCCATGCCCTGTGTCCTGGTTATAAAACATGTTTTCTTCTCCAGGTTTGTAATAAGAACCTTTGAAGAATACCAGGATATTTTTTTTTTGTGACTGATGACATCACTATCAAAAAGGATACTTTCTTCATGCAGCTTTATAATGACAGAAGTAGCTACATTGACAAAATGTCCTTCTATAGATGGCACTTAGCATGAACTGTCCTTGAATTGATGGCAGCTTCATAATTTGTAATAGTTAACTATTCTACATTTGAATGTTAGTGTTTGTCAGTAACACCCAGCTCTACATTAGCACATACTCCAAGAACTGAAAGTACTGTTCTTCATCCAGGTTTGTCAATAAATGTATTGACAAGCAAATAAGTGTTGTCAATATAATTATTGATTCTCAGCTAAGTGTATGGATTTAAAACTGCACTATCCTTATTACAGCTTCTATTTGCCTTTCAACATTGCTGAGATTTGAAAACGTGTATTTTAGTTTCAATAAGAGCCATGCCTACAGGACCAGATTTCTTTAAATGTAATTCTTGAATTAAATGCTCTTTACACATATTGTGAAAGGAGAACTACCACATGATTTCTGAGAAACCTAAAAGGTTCATATAATGCATCTGATAGCTGCACTGTGTGATGCTGAGGAATTGGGAAAGTCTTTAAAAAGCATTTCTATACCTGAATTCAGTTTTACTGGAATGCCACAATGTCACATTTCCCTATACTTCAATGGCCTTCTGATATGGCTGCTATCAAAGCAAGTTGATTCTTAAGAACCACAGAAAAAAAATTAGATTCTTAATAATTAATGAAGTGGTACTAGAGTTTCTTTTCAACCACGACAATACAAGATTCTTCATTACATACTAAACAAAATGTCAGTTTGTCAGAATTAAGCACAAACTTACAAAGTACTTACAGTTTCAGTACAAAATAGAAATAATGGTTTCACTGAATTTGCATTGAGATGACACACACACACACACACACACACACACACACACACACACACACACACACACACACACACACACACACACACACACACACACACACACACACACACACACACACACACACACACACAAAACACAATAAAAAAGGCATGGATTTTCAGTGAATAATGCAGTAAAAAAGCTTTCCACTAAAGCACTTTCACTCACTGGTACATTAAAAAGTAAGTTTTATTTAATAACCTAATTTATTTTTACATTTTGTTAGGTAGGTGGATTTGCCCTTTTGCCCCTCTTTTGCCTCACCCAGGGCACAGAGCAACAGAAGTATTCATTTTAGTAGGAGTACATTATTACGACAAATAGATCACAATACACAATGACACAGGGGTATTTTGGAGCAGAATAAGATGACAGCAGAAAACTTGTTGACCTTTGTTGACAGAAAGAAGTATAGAAGAGATTAGAGATAAAGATGTAATGGCTAAACATTATATAATTATGCATAATACACTAGCAGTGCACCAACAAAAACTGCTAGCGTACACTGTATTGTATGTCTTAGCAAACTGTTGTACACACTTCTTGCTTCTTTGATTTGGTTCCTGCAAAGGTGCCTTAAGCATGCAGATTGCATGTATTCCCTGTGTTTGTGTGGGTTTCCTTTGACAATACTAAGTCATGTAAGTAGGTGAAGTGGCAATGTTTAAATTGTTAACTTGTGTGTGTGTGTGTGTGTGTGTGTGTGTGTGTGTGTGTGTGTGTGTGTGTGTGTGTGTGTGTGCTTGGAGTTCTTTTGAGTATTTGCATTTGCATGAGCATACATACATGTCTTTGTACACCCGATGGACTGATGTCCCATCCAGGATTATTTCTCACCTTATCCCAACAATTGCCAGGGTAGGCTATGGCAGCCCATGACCATAAAATGAAGAAATGTAAGTAGGGTTTTATAGTGAAACATGTAGTGGCAAAGACCTAACATGTAGTATCTAGGAACACACAAAATCATCCTTTCAAATTTAGGACATAAGCTAGCCAATAAAAGAATACAGTACACTAGGAAGTGCCATAGTACAAATGAACCAGCAATCTGTTGCTGTAGAGGAAAGAGAAGGAAAGACCTGACTTTAAAATACACGCCATACATAGAGAATCACATTAAAACACATCACAGAAGCTTAGATATAAACAAAGACTGATTTGTTCAGCTACACAAAACCTTGGTAACAAAGCTAACAGTCAGCAGTCTTGTTAAGTCCAGCAATTAATCTTCATTCTGATTTTCCTAATTAAGAGTAATTACCAGCTAACTAGAGTAACTGCTCATTACATCATTCTAATTTAACACCTAGTTTGTATACAATTAAAAAGTTTCACCTCTGCAAGCTAAGCTGCTGAAATTATGATTTTTGAGTAAGTTACCAATCAGACTTGTAAGATGTTACACTGATACCTTGGAAGAGGTGCTAATGATGAACGTTTACCTGTTTTATTTGTTGGCATTGGAAATGTAATTTTTTTTCGGTGGGTTACAAGATGACCATTCTTGATACTGTGGTTAGATTATAGCAATGTGAATTTCATGTATTGTGAATAGATCATATAGGAAGTAACTGTCGAAGTGCTACAGGAAAAACAATCCGGCAGTGGGAACCCAATTTCTCATCACAGATACATATCTATATGTAAATCTGTATCTATCTATCTATGCCTGTAGGTATACCTGTATGCATGTATTTGTCTTGTATTATTTCTGAGTTTTGCATATTGCAGCCATGCTTCAAGGATTTTGGGTAGTATGCTAGATCTGAAAGCAAGATATATATGTCCTTCATAATGGTTATCTGGAATTACAAATATACATACCTTCTCAGCAGTTAAGAACCTCTTGCCGATTATAGTCTAATCATATTCCTGCATTCGTCTTCTGCTCCTTAGCAGCAATGGCTATACTATATCCTTTGTCTGCTCCTGAGAACTTACTTATGGCTGTCACATGCATTTGTAATATCTCACTACCCAAGTTTCTTCTTCTTTTAAATGTCTTACTTCAAAAGTTTCTGCTTTTTGGACTTTGTAAGGGTTTTCAAGGTACTTTAAATCTGTCGTGATACACCACCCCCCATCTAGGAAATCTATACAAAGTTTCTTTGGAGTCTCTCTCTTCCTCTCTTTACTCACATCCCACTATAGAACTACTCCACCTTCTCAAACTTATACAAAATCTTTAAGAAAATCATCTTCCAGCAACTTACACTCTGCATCAAGCAAAACCACCTACTATCTCAAAAACAACTTGGATTTTTATCTAGTCAAAGTACTTCCACTAACCTTTGGTCTCTGATGGATAACATTTTAATGCTCATGGATAGAAGAATGCTTTTAGGACTTATGACCATACCATAGTTTTTGTCCTAGTCGACCAGCCCCATTTTCCTCCTTTCTGAACTGGGGATCAGCTCTGACACCATCCCCTGGTTCAGCAACTGTCGGGTGCCAGGATCAGCCACATAATCCATGCACTCAGGTCACTCCACAACAAGTACAAATATGACTCTGTGATTGTCCATGTTGGTGTGAATGACCTTTGATGTACCTCCATGGACTATATGAAAAGAGACATGGAAGAACTCTCCGATCTTGTAGCCCAGGCAGGTATGACCCTAGCCCTGAGTAGCATTTTGCCATCTCCCAGAATGATACTGCAGTACAAGGACAAAATGATTGACTTCAACAATTGGCTAAGCTTCTGGTGTCATTCTAAGGGGAGCCAGTATCTGTCTGCCTGGGATGACATGGTTGACAGACCACTATGCTTTGCCAGAGATGGCCTGCACCTGTCACCCCTGGGATTCTGGATACTGGCTAAGGCTCTTAATGCCCCTATAGTGCCTTTTTTAGGCAAGGTTCAAATGACAAACTCAACACCATAACAGAAACAGGCAAGCAAAAACTGAGGGTAATGCTACTCAATGCTAGAAGTCTAAATCTCAAAATGCACTCACTCGAGGCACTCCTTAAAATGGAGAACATCAATGTCTGTGCAGTGACTGAGACCTGGTTCAAGGCTCCAGAGAGCACCCCTGCATTACCAGGCTATAACTCATACCACACTTTTCGGCCATCTAACCTGGACCGGAACACCAAAGGCGGAGGTGTGTCCCTATTCATTAAGGATATCCATACCTCCAGGCTAGTTGCTCAGCATAATGCAGCTGAGGTTATCCAAGTGCAACTAACTCTGGGCAAAACTGCAATCCAAATTGTAGCCTGTTACAGATCCCCCACCATGCCCCAGGATTCCCACTCCCCTTTTCTTGATATACTGGAAAATGTTAGGGTTCAACCAAACACCCTAATATTGGGCGATTTCAACTACCCCACCATTAACTGGGAAAACTACTCATGTACTAAGTCCTTCACTCAGCGCTTTCTGGAATTCATAAATTCCAATGACCTGGATCAACTTATCCACACCCCCACCAGGGGCAACAATATCCTAGACCGAGTCATTACCAACATGAGTGACCGGTGTTCCACACCTGAAGTCAACTCCTCGTTGGTCAGATCCGACCATAAGCTAATCACCTTAGATATCCACATCCTGTCCCCACCCCCCATTAAGGAAACCATGGTAAAAAATTTTTCCGAAGCCAACTTCCTGCTTCTTAAGACAGAAGTGGCGAACTTCATAACACCCATGTAGATGGACAATACAGTTACAACTGCTGAATCCTACACAAATGCACTCTATAAGCACTTACACAAGTGCATGGATCGTGCTATCCCAAACAGAACCAAGACGTTATCCTCCAAAAAAAGGAAGCCAATCTGGTGGTCCTCTGCCATAAACAAACTCTACAACAGAAGGAAGAAATTGTTGCAAAAGAGAGTAAAATCCCATGAGTGGAGGAGCTCCCTGGTCAGCCTCAGCAAGAAGATGAGATCCCTTATAAGATCCTCCAAAGCTAGCTATGTAAACAAAATCGCCACTGATTCTAAGGACAACCACAAAGCATTCTATAGCTATGTCACGAATCTCGATGGCAACATCCAGATCTGCTCTCAGTTACAGCACAAAGGCACGAAAATTACAGAACCAACTGATATTGCCAACATCCTGGCAGATAGGTTCAGTGCTAACTTTACCCCCCCTCACCCCCTAAAGGGCCCATATCTATACAGGAAGTATGCAGAGTCCCTGTAATCACAACTTCACAAGTAAAAGCAGCACTCTCTAAAGCCAAAAACACAGTATCCATGGGACCGGACAACATCCCAGGCTGCGTTTTACACGAACTTCAGAATGAACTAGCTCCCCACCTAAGCACCATGTTCAATCATAGCCTCACATAAGGCTTTGTGCCCACTGAATGGTGCACAGCAACAGTTATCCCACTCCACAAAGGGGGAGCCACCACTGATCCTGGGAACTATTGGTCTATTAGCCTGACGAGCCTGGTCTGCAAGGCCATGGAACGTATCATCACGGAATTCATAAACAAAGACATTGGTAACCTCCAAACTCTGGACCCCACCCAGTTCGGGTTCATGAAAGGCAGATCATGTCTCCTGAACCTGGTTGACTTCTTTGAGTCAGTCACCAAAGCCGTAGACGAGGGTAAGGTGGTTCACACAGCCTATCTTGACCTCGCCAAGACTTTCGACACTATCCCCCATTCTGGAATTATAGCTAAACTCACTAAACTAGGTATACATCCCTATGTCACAAGATGGTTTGCCAACTGGCTCACTGACAGAACCCACACTGTAAAAGTTGCAGTCTCCAAATCTGACTTCAAACCACTGTCAAGTTGAGTACCACAGGGATCAGTCCTGGGACCTCTCCTGTTTGGTATCTACTTCTCTGAAGTAGAGAGTAACACAGAAGGCCTCTGGCTGCAAACAAGGAGCTATAGTCGAGTCCCCAAATGATGTGGACATCCTACAGAAAGGCCTCACTGAGACAGATGCTTAGTGTCAGAGCCATGGCCTCAAGCTCAATGCCAAAAAGTGCATTGTTACCCCTTTGGTAAAAACTCTGTACCCATGAACTACCACATAGGCAGCAGTCTTCTTAACACCGAATGTGTGATAAGAGACCTTGGGACCCAGGTGGACAGTAGTCTCCCCCTTGATAAACACATTGCCACAGTAGTCAGGAAATCCTTCTACATGGCACAACTCATCACAAAAGGATTCTCATCCAAGAAAAAAGAGGTCATTGTTCCCCTCTACTCGACACTCATTATACCCATTATAGAGTACAACACCCCTTTTGGAATGTACCTCACAAGACATCTGCAGCAGCTGGAAAGGCCACAGAAGTACCTCACAAAGAAGATTACTGGCCTCAAACAGATGCCCTACACTGATCATCTCAAAAAACTCCAGCTTTACTCTGTAGCATATCGCCTACTCCAAGGTGATTTCTGCCTAACATATAAAGCTATGTCAAACCCAGAGGTGTTGGACATGCTACACCTAAAGAAATCCCAGTCCCTCTGAGTTACATGCTCTAGGGACCTAAACCTTGTCACCACAATAAACAGGACTTGCTGGAGGGATAAATTCCTGTCCCGAGACTTTCCATACTCTGGAACAAGCTACCCATCTATGTCAAGCAAAGTTCCTCATTAACACTCTTAAAGAAAAATCTTGATGAGTGGATGGGAAATAGGAATTACACCTCGGGGATCACTTCTGTGGCTCTGCTCAACAGGGGCACAGTAAATTAACTTTCTTGAGTTGGTGTAAGCTAGGAAACTTTGTTGGCTAGACTTACTTAGGCCCTTGGGCTGATAGCCTAGTACCTACCTATGAACCCATGAACTGCAACTCGTCTACTTCTTGCGTTCCCCCTCTAATTAAAGGCCTGCAGCAAGGATCAATTCTTGTACCCCTCCTATTTTAAATTTGCATAAACAAACTCCTTCTGGACTTTCCATACCTCTCTGTCATGCTATGCATAGATGACACAATACTTCACCATCCAAATCACTCTCTCAGCCTTCAGTAGGATCTATAGTCAGACTATTATTGTCTCATCTATGGATTGAGAAAAAATCTAATACTTAATTCCTCCAAGACTAAAACCATGCTGTTGGGCACAAGCAAAAACTCAGAAGAAATAACAATACCCTCATAATCCAAGATCAGAAATATACAACTATAGAACAAGTTTTGTCTTTTAAATACTTTGGATTATGGATAGACCCCTCTCTCCTCTTTTCAGCATGTTAAATATCTACCTTTCTCTCTCTCAGGCTTCCAGGTTAGACATTGGAAAATATACTCTTCTCTTCCAAATGAATTATGCTCTTGTGGCATCTGCCTCTACTAAGAACTCTAACACTAGTCAATCCATCATTAATCAAATCTGTTGCTTCATCTGTCACTCTAAGAAACGTGAGCATCACTACTTGACTTTAGCTCCCATTTAAGCTGAGATCAACAACTCCTAGGCTCTCAGTCACATAAACTTCTGCATGAACAGGCTCATCCACCTCTAAAAGCCAGAATTATACAAGTACCCTCATACAACCTTAGAAGCCATAGCCACTCTGGCACACTTCTTCAAACACCACAATCCAGACTTCTGTCCAACCACGCCTTTTTTATTCTTGGCTGCAACCTTTGGCAAACTCTACTTCCAGGATTGCAAACACACATCACCCTTCCACAGATGTATTGCTGTACTAAAGTCTCATCTAAAAACACAGACTATATGTAATTGCAGTCTTGATGGCCACATAACATAGACATAACATAGACATAACACAGACATAACACAGACATAACATAGACATAACATAGACATAACACAGACATAACATAGACATAACACAGACATAACACAGACATAACATAGACATAACACAGACATAACACAGACATAACATAGACATAACACAGACTGCTCTATTATCCTGCTATTTTCACTTCCATAATGCTTTTTACTTTCCTACTTTCAAAATGTTATGTCTGCCACGTGAGGATCTTTCATTGTAAATCTTAATGTTTGCATATACACTGACGTAAATACTATAACCGTCATTGTGTTAACATTAATTGTCAATGTGACATTATTGTGTACTTATCTTTGTAACTATTTGTACCTCCTCCTGGGCTGAGAATGAAACTGGTGCTCTAACCTGGAAAACAAATTCAATAACTCAATCAATAAATAGCTAACTAAGTAACTAAATAAATAAATATACTGCTTCTGGTAGTTATCAAATATCATTCTACTTGTATATTCCCTTAGATTGCCTTCCTTTGTGTTTATCCCTTGTGAGATCAGGTATTCAGAAATGTATGAGTTTTTCCAAACAGTATCACATCAATTATATGCACAGAGAAAAAAAAGAAAAATGTTTCATTTTTATTTCCACTAGTGCCTCACCCTATATGTTCCTGAATGTAAGTTACTATTCTTATTAGTTTCTGACATTGTGAATTCAAAGCATTTGAAGCCTTTCTGTGTTGGAGGGAAGCCTTCTAGCTTATCAGTGGAAGTGGTAAGCACTAGGTAGTCTATCTACCACGGGAAGAGTGGGTTTTGGCCCTGAAATTGTAGTTCATTGGCCGTTTGGGCCGTTTTTCCATCTCTTTCTACTTTCTGGTTAAAAGCCGTTTTGCATTTGGTCCCTGCCTTTCCTATAACTAGTGTAGTCCAGGTACAGATTTGCTGTTTCCAGGACTGTTGGTAAGCTTCTGAGCCCCCCAGTGTGGTAAGCACTAGGTAACCTATCTACCACAGAAGGCGTGGTTTCTGGACCAGAAATTATAGTTTATTGGCCATTTGGGAAGCTTTTCCATCTCTTTCAACCGTCTGATTTAAAAGCCTGTGTTTGCTCTTGTTTCCTGCCTTTCCTGTTACTAGTCTAGTCTAGGTACAGATTTGCTGTATCCAGGACTCTTTGTAAGCTTCTGAGCCCCCCAATCCTATCTGTGTTGGAGGGAAGCCTTCTAGCTTATCAGTGGGAGTGGTAAGCATCAGGTAGCCTATCTACCGCAAGAGGAGTGGTTCCTGGCCCAGAAATTGTAGCTATTGGCTGTTTGAGCAGTTTTTTTCCATCTCTTTCAACTTTCTGGTTTGAAAGCTGCACTTGCGCCTGTTTCCCGCCTTTCCTATAACTAGCCTAGTCCGGTTACTGAGTTGCTGTATCCAGGATTGTTAGTAAGCTTCTGAGCCCCCCCAAGCCTTTCTGTGTTGGAGAAAAGCCTTCTAGCTTATCAGTGGGAGTGGTAAGCACTAGGTAGCCTATCCTGCACAGGAAGAGTGAGTTTTGGCCCAGAAATTGTAGTTTATTTGGCCGTTTGGGCAGTTTTCCATCTCTTTCAACTTGCTGGCTTAAAAGCCTGCATTTGTACTTGTTCCCTGCCTTTCCTGTAACTAGTCTAGTCCAGGTACAGATTTGCTGTATCCAGGACTCTTTGTAAGCTTCTGAGCCCCCCAAGCCTTTCTGTGTTGGAGGGAAGCCTTCTAGCTTATCAGTGGGAGTGGTAAGCATTAGGTATCCTATCTACCACAAGAGGAGTGGTTCCTGGCCCAGAAATTGTAGCTACCGGCCATTTGGGCAGTTTTTTCCTTCTCTTTCAGCATTCTGGTTTAAAAGCCACACTTGCGCTTGTTTCCCACCTTTCCTGTAACTAGCCTAGTCCAGATACAGAGTTGCTGTATCCAGGACTGTTGGTAAGCTTCTGAGCCTCGCAAGCCTTTCTGTGTTGGGGGAAAGCCTTCTAGCTTATCAGTGGGAGTGGTAAGCATTAGGTAGCCTGTCTACCATGAGAGGAGAGGTTCTTGGCCCAGAAATTGTAGTTTATTGACCATTTGGACAGTTTGTCCGTCTCTTTCAACGTTCTGGTTTAAAAGACCACATCTGCGCTTGTTTCCTATCTTTCCTGTAACTAACCTACTGGGTAGCACTAAAAAGCCTTAAACTGATACAAGCCTTCTAGCTTAGAAGAGAGACTTTGGAGTGGTTAAGTATCAGTTTTCTGTACTTTCTTGCTGTACTTAACTGTTTTCCGCCTAAACGCAGATTTTCCAGCGTTTATTGTGATTTAAAAGCTTGTTTTTTTTCACATATTGTACTTATTTGACTGCCTGCACTTTTAAATTGTTTTTTGTTTAAATAATTTGTTTAACTGTTGTAGGCTACACACTAAAGTGTGATAGCCTTTTCTGATCATTTGTAGTCATTTAAAGCTGTTTCAATTGTATTTTTTACTGTTTTTGCCTTATCTTTTCAAAAAAAAAAACAACAACAAAAAAAATTCCTTGTTTCCCACCTTTCTAAGCTAGTATAGTCCAGTTTTCAGGCTAGTGCTGAATTCAGAGCTGTGATACTAGTTTCTGAGTTGCCCATACCTTACTTGGATAGAAGGAAGTTTCTCTGTTCACCTGTGAGAGAGGGGAGCTTTGAGCAACCTATCTGTCCCTGGAGGAGTGGTTCCAGCCCAGAAGTTAGTAGTTTATTGTCCATTTTGGGCTAATTTCTATCTCTTTCATTTCCCTACTATAAAAACTGCATTTGCATGGTTTTTGCGCACCAGGCAGCGCTGGTTAGTTACGGTTAAACTATTCACGGCTCCACTAAGTCTCCTCTTCAGTTTTTTCCTTGAAACTAGTCTAACTCTCAACCTAAGCACTCAAAAAGCATCCTACAGCCCAGCACTTGCTCAGACCTAATAGCAAGCACTAATATACCCTGACACTGATTGCCCAGCAGGGCAAGGCTCTTTATTCACCCCTCACCAATCAAGCGACTAAACAGCTCACCCTACTATTCAGGCATGACCAAAGGGCAATTTCAGGTGTACTCTCCAGTCCAGCTGGTGAATCTGGGTCTCCTGAAGCAATGTTACAACTGCCTCATGTGCACAGACAACCCTCTCCTCCTACCACAAAACACTAACATATGCGAGAGATGAAATTATATAGCCAAACTGAAAGCTAAGCTGTCTCCACCCAAGACTGGAACAGACAGTCAAGAGGAGAAGGTTAACACTTGCACCACACCTCCAGCTGCAGCACTGGCAAAAAATACACATAAATACACAAAATCATACTTGGAGGCACTAAATAAAAACCTGCAAAAGCATCAGAGACCTCCAAAACAGACACCCAAACAACCTGCACCTCCCGTCACAAACCAGACAACACATAAAACACAAAATCAGTGTGCCGCACAATCACAGCCCTTAAGGCGAAATAACATACCTAACACACTAGTAATAGATGACTCTATAGTCAGGCACACTGACGTCTCACTCACTAGGCTGGACAAGCAGAAGGTTACTGTTAGCTGCCTCTCAGGAGCCAGAATCCGCCACATAACACAAGCACTCAGGTCACTCCAGAACAAGTACAAATATGACTCTGTCATTGTTCATGTTGGTGTGAATGACCTGAGACATACCTCCCTGGACTACATGAAAAGAGACATGGAAGAGCTCTCTGATCATGTAGCCCAGGCTGGTATGACCCTGACCCTGAGTAGCATCCTGCCCTCACCAAGAATGATACCTCAGTATAAAGAAAAAAATCAATTTCAACAATTGGCTAAGCTTCTGGTGTCATTCAAAGGGGATCCAGTGTCTGTCAGCCTGGGACGACATGCTCGACAAGCCATGTTGCTTCGCAAGAGACGGCTTGCACCTGTCACCCCTAAGCTTTCGAATACTGGCCAAGGCTCTTGCTGCCCACACAGTGCCTTTTTTAGGCAAGGCCCAAAAGTCAAACCCACCTCCATAAACAGCACAATTAACAAAAAACTGAGGGTTATGCTACTCAACGCCAGGAGTTTAAATCTCAAAATGCATGCGCTCAAAGCACTCTTCAGTATGGAGAACGTCGACATCTGTGCAGTAACTGAAACCTGGTTCAAGGCACCAGAGAGCACCCCAGCACTACCGGGCTACAACTCATACCACACGTTTTGGCCACAGAACATGGACTGAAACACAAAAGGAGGGGGTGTATCCATATTCATCAAGGATACCTACACCTCCAGGTTAGTGGCACAGCATGATACCTCTGAGATCATCCATGTGCAACTAACATCAGGCAAATCTGCAATGCAAATTGTGGCCTGCCACAGATCACCCTCCATGACCCAGGACCACCACTCCACCTTTCTGGAGACACTGGAAAATATGAAGGTCCTACCGAACACCCTGATATTGGGCGATTTCAATTACCCTACCATTCACTGGGAAAACTACTCAAGTACAAACTCCCAGGCCCAGCGCTTCCTGGAATTCATCAACTCAAACGCCCTGGTTCAGCTGGTAAACTCCCCTACCAGAGGTGAAAATATACTGGACCTGGTCATCACCAGCATGGGCGACATGTGGTTCCACACCGGAGGTCAACCTGTCACTGGTTAGATCAGACCATAAACTAATCACTCTAGATGTCCACACCCCACAACCACCCCCAACTAAGGAAACCACAATAAAAAACTTTTCTAAAGCAAACCTCACCTTACTTAAGACAGAGGTGGTAAGTTTCACAGCCCCCACGCTAAAGGATAATGCTGCCCAAGATGCAGAAACCTTTACAAATGCACTCTATGGGCATCTACAAGGATGCATGGATCATGCCATCCCTAGCAAAACCAAGACTCACTCCTCTAAGAGAAGGAAAGTGGACCCCTGCCATAAACAGGCTATACAATAGAAGGAGGAAACTAGTTCAGAAAAAAAGCAAATCCCAAGAAGGAAAGACATCCGTGATCAGTATCAGTAAGAAACTAAGGTCCTTCATGAAATCATCCAAGGCTAACTTCAAAAGAAAAATAGCCAAGGATTCAAAAGATAACCACAAAGCCATCTTTAGCTATGTTAAGAATCTAAGTGGCAACTTGCAGATATGCACTGAACTAGTGCAAAATAGCACAAAATATACTGAACCTACAGATATTGCCAACATCCTGGCAGATAGATTCAGTGCAAACTTCACCCCCTCTCACCTCCAAAAGGGCCCACAACAATACAAGAAAAGTGTAGTCTCCCAAAAATCACAGATGCACAGGTGAAAGCCCTTTCAAAAGCCAAAAACACAGTGTCAATGGGACCAGATGGTATCCCAGGCTGCGTCTTGCACGAACTACAGAACAAACTAACCCCCCACCTAAACACGATGTTCAACCTCAGCCTCTCCACAGGCTATGTGCCCATAGAATGGTGTACAGCAATGGTTATTCCTCTCCACAAAGGAGGGGCCACAACTGACCCTCGTAACTATTGCCCGATAAGCCTGACTAGCCTGGTCTGCAAGGCTATGGAACGCATCATCATGGAACTCATTAACAAAGACATTGGGAACCTCCATACACTTGACCCGACCCAGTTCGGCTTTATTAAGGGCAGATCATGCCTTCTAAACCTGGTTGACTTCTTCGAGACAGTCACTAAGGCCATAGACGAGGGAAAGGTGGTTCACACAGCCTACCATGACCTTGCCAAGGCTTTCAGCACCATTCCCCACTCGGGTATTACAGAAAAACTCACCAGCCTGAACATAAACCCCTATGTCATGAGATGGGTTGCCAACTGGCTTACAGACAGAACTCACACGGTAAGAGTAGCGGGCTCCAGGTCCGACTCTAAACCAGTCACAAGTGGTGCCCCGCAAGGCCCGGTCCTGGGACCCCTACTGTTCAGCATATACTTCTCAGAAGTACAGGCAAACACAAGAGGACTATGGCTAACCAAGTTCGCCGATGACTGCAAACTGGGAGCCATAATTGACTCTCCGGCTGACACGGACATCCTCCAAAAGGGCCTTACTGAGACGGACACCTGGTGTCAAAGTCATGGCCTCAAGCTAAATGCCAAAAAATGCATAGTCATCCCGTTTGGGAAAAACAAAACACCCATGAATCACCACATAGGTGGCAGCCCCCTTAATACAGAAGAGGTAATAAGAGATCTGGGGACCCAGGTAGATAGTAATCTCTCCTTTGACAATCGTATTGCCAAAGTAGTTAGGAAATCCTTCTATGTGGCCCATCTAATTACTAAAGGGTTTGCATCTAGAAATAAAGAGGTTATAGGGCCCCGCTACTCATATTTGGGATGTACCTCACAAGACACTTCCAACAGCTGGAACGACCACAAAAGTACCTCACCAAGAGGATTACTGGCCTCAAACATATGTCCTATGCAGCCCGACTGAAAAACTCCGGCTGTACTCAGTGGCATATCGCTTAGTCAGAGGTGATCTCTGCTTGACTTACAAAGCCATGTCCAACTCAGAATTGATGGACATGCTCCACCTAAAGAAATCCAAGTCACTGCGAGCCACGTGCTCTAGTGAGCTAAACCTTGCCACAACAATAAATAGAACATGCTGGAGGGATAGATTCCTGTCACAGAGACTCCCCATGCTTTGAAACAAAATTCCAAACTACATTACGCAGAGCCCCTCACTAACACTCTTCAAGAGAAACCTTGACGAGTGGATGGGTAACAGAAAATACACCCCTGGGATCACTTCATTGGCTCTGCTTGACAGAGGATCAGTTAATTAATCAATGGGGTGGTGAAAGCCGACACACTCTGGCTAGGCTTATAAATCCCCTCGGGCAGATAGCCTAGTACCTGCCGAAGAACCTATGAACCTATGATATTATTATGCTTAGGTCATTTTCACTAATTGCTTATCCTATATGTCCCTGAATTTAAGTATCTGCACATACTATCGCCTGACATTGTTTGTCTGCATTTAGGCTAGCTGATACCACCATGACTAGGCCCTTTTTGGTCATGGTCCATCACCTTCTCAAAAAGTACAGATGAAAAAAGTTAATAGCCTTAGTGTTTAATGCATCTCAATACTTTGATCAGTCAGATCAAACACAGAAAAATTAATATCCTTTGCCCTGATGACTCCTGCATCCTCCCAAACAATCACAATCACAAGTCCCTTCCTCCCAAACATCACATTCTAGTCACTTGAATGAGCTTATCACCAGCAAAACTCTCCTCTATTCATATTACCATGGCTGCCACTGTCTAACTGTGTGATAGCAGCATGAGAACACCTGCTCACCTTTCAGGTAGCAATAGGCTATGCTGATAGAAGGAGGAGAGCTGTGCTTATCAGCAGTTTATTCTAATGGCTGAAGGATGTCTTCAAAGAAAGTCAGGACTGATCTGTACAATCCTGACAGGGGCTGCTATACACCAAGCAAAAGGTTAACATTTTTATGTGTAATCCAAATGAGCATAGAATGAGAATCATTGAATACCAAGGATGTCTACAAAATGACAAACTAAGATGGGGTTCCAAGGCAGAAACTTTCCTGATGTGCCAACTAGAGTAATGGCCCTACCTTTAGGCATTTAACAAAGCTGCTGGGTACAACTGTAGTCTGGAATGCAATGTTAGCTGGCAGTGTTTATCCTCTCTGTATGGACACAGCCAGTGCAGACCACTAACTCTTTAGGGGTACACAGGGACAGGCTTATAAAACCTTGGGCTCCCTGAGTGTGGTGAATATGAGGGTTACACATGTGCAGATACATTTACAGCAGTGTAGATCATTTGAGAACTTTAAACTTATTTCATTTAGTTTTACAAGTTATTACTATGGAGATGAGATATAAATATATCTAAACATGTGTGAAGAAAGACACTTCTTTTTGTGCTGTACAAATACCCAGAGAGATTACTGCAAATATTCTTGGTTGTTTTAATGTTTTCTAGTAAGTGAAATAAAGTATGCTATATTAATTAAAGCTTCTCCATTAAAGGTGACTTGTTACTTACAACTTGTAGGGTCTTTATCAATGCTATTAATATTTTTTCAGCAGAGTATGTGCTACGGCATTTCTTTTTCCTATATTTTTAACTATTTAACCAATTTATTCTATTTTACTCCATCCTTCAAAGGCATACCTCTCAACTTTTCTGGATGAGAAATCATAACACTTACTTTAAATATTATACGAGTGCCTTATTTATTTTACGTTACTTTAGAACGGTCTAAACTTTATAAGAAAATTTATAAATCTAGGAGCAGTAAAGGAAAATCTCAAGGCTAAAATCATAGTGCTATGCCTAAATCACAGCACTTGAAGGAATGTTCAAGCGTGCCAAACTATTTTAATAAAATTGCATGTGTTGTTTACAATCTTGCCAGCTTCAACTGTTTGAAAGGAATTTTGTCAGGGCATTCAGACACATTTAGAATGTGTCACAATGGCTGCCAACTTATTGTAGTAATTTGTAAAAGAAAACTGCTGCATAAATTGCTGCATTAAAACCACACATTAGTCTTCATTATGAAAGCAATTTACTTCTGAAATTCCTACATGTAATACAGAAGTAGTAAGGGCAGCTGCAGTGGTGCAGCAGTTAGCGTTGCCACCTCATAGGTTCTCTGGTTTGATCCTCGGCTGGGGTTCCTTCTGTGCGGAGTCTGCATGTCCTCCCTGTGGTTGCATGGGTTTCCTCTGGGTGCTCTGGTTTACTCCCACATCCCAAAGACATGCTGTAGGTGGATTGGACAATCTTAATTGGCGCTAGGAGTGAGTGCGTGCATGTGTGTGCCTTCTGTGGAAGGTTGGGCGCTGGGCTGGAAACTCGACACCATAAAACTCCACTGCCAGTCATGAGAAGACAGGTGATCTGCTGTGGCAACCCCTAATCGGGAAAAGCCGAAAGAAGAAGAAGAATACAGAAGTAGTAGCTTCATTTGGAAAATGTTAATCTATGATATGAATTTCTATACTAACTAACCATTGCTACGTGGACAGAGGCCATGTCTTATTGAAGAATATTAATGAAGACATTTTTTGAAGGATTACCTGTCTCATCCAAATTCTTTGAAGATGTGACAGTCTCATGTTTCAAACAACAGAGACTTTTATTTAAACCCAGACTGTAGTGTTATTTCTACTCTAAAGGAAACATTGAAGGAAAATATATTTTCTTTAATTTCGTTGAAATAGGTCCATCTATTGCCATTTCGGATCACTCCTTCCAGCTCACTCTGCTCTCACATGCTAATAGGAAACATGATGTTGAGGAAGCTAACAGTAACTGACATGAGGTTCACTAAAAAACAATGTAGGGTGAAACATATGCTTAAAGCCCACTCATTAACTCACTAAAAAAAGTATATTTCCATCTCCTTACTCTTTAACTTTATCTTTTTTACTACCTTATAACCAAATATTGATTATTAGCTGCATAATGAACCGTTATGTCATAAAGTATTTGTAAGGTGTTTACTGTTAGTTTGATGATCCTCCTTTTTTGTATTTCTGTATTAATCAGTCAAGTTCACTAGGCAGAATGCCTTTTTGAGAAGTGTTAAGGAAACTTGGACAAGTTAAGTGACTTACTTACAGTCAAAGAGCATGCAAGTGAGTACTAAGGGATTCAAACCCAGGGCTACATGACAATCTCATTAGCAGTTCATAGCCTTAATCCTCAATCTTATACTGTCACTTTAACTGTGTTTTTTTTTCAGCCTAAACCTAAAGACATTTTAACAAGTTCATAGGTTCATAGGTTGGTACTATGCTATCGGCTCTAGGGCCTGTACAAGCCTAGCCATAACAATTCCCTGCCTAGTTCTTCCCACAGTATTTACTTCCCTGGACCCCTGTCTAGCAGGGTGACTGATGTGATCCCTGGGGTAAATTTATTATCTCCCATCCAGTCGTCAAGGTTCCTTTTGAAGAGGGCCAAGGAGACGCTCTGCTTGACATGTATGGGTAGTCTATTCCAGAGTATGGGGAGTCTCTGGGTCAGGAACCTATCCCTCCAGCATGTTTGTTCATTGTGATGACAAAGTTTAGGTCACTGGAGCATGTGTCTCTGATGGATTGGTTTTTCTTTAAGTGTAGCATGTCCAACAGCTCTGGGATCAACATGGCCTTGTATGTTAAGCAGAGATCGCCTCTGAGCAGATGATATGTGTCAGAGTATAGCTGGAGTTTTTTAGTCAGTCAGCATAGGGCATCTGCTTTAGGCCTGTGATTCTTTTAGTGAGGTATTTCTGTGGCCTTTCCAGTTATTGCAGATGTCTTGTGAGGTACATACCAAATGGGGCATTGTACTCTATGATGGGTCTAATGAGGGATGAGTACAGTGGGACAATGACCTCCTTTTTTCTGGGTGGAAAGCCCTTAGCGATGAAGTGTGCCACATAGAATGATTTCCTGACTGTTGTGGCAATGTGGTTATCGAAGGTGAGACCACTGTCCACCTATGTCCCTAAGTCTCTTATCACACTTTCAGTGTTTAGTGTACTGCCACCTATGTGGTAATTCATGGGTACATGTTTTTTCCCAAAGGGGGTAACTATGCATTTCTTGGCACTGAGAATGAGCCCATGGCTCTGGCACCAAGCATCTGTTTCTGTAATGCCCTTTTGTAGAATATCTACATCATTTGGGGATTCAATAATGGCTCCCAGTTTGCAGTCATCTGCGAACTTTGTTAGCCAGAGTCCCTTAGTGTTGGCCTGTACTTCAGAGAAGTAGATGCCAAACAAGAGCGGTGCCAGGACTGAACCCTGAGGTACTCCACTTGTCACTTGTCTGGAACTGGATTTGGAGTCGGCTACTTTTACAGTGTGGGTTCTGTCAGTAAGCCAGTTGGCAACCCATTGAGTGACGTAGGGATTTATGCCCAGCTTAGTAAGTTTATCTATGATTCCAGAGTGGGGGATGGTGCAGAAGGTCTTGGCGAGGTCCAGATAGGCTGTGTGGGCCACCTTACCCACGTCCATGACTCTGGAGACTAATTTGAAGAAGTCAATCAGGTTCAGGAGACTTCATGAACCCAAAATGGGTGGGGTCCAGTGTTTGAAGGTTTCCAATGTCTTTGTTTATAAGTTCCATGATAATACAATCCATGGCCTTGCAGATCAGGCTTGTCAGACTGATGGGATGGTAGTTCCCAGGATCCAAGGTGGATCCCCCCTTGTGGAGTAGGATATCTGTAGCTGTGCACCACTCAGTGGGCATGAAGCCTGAGGTGAGGCTATGATTAAACATGACACTTAGGTGAGGAGCCAGTTCATTTTGTTGTTCATGTAGTACACAGCCCGGGATGTTGTCTGGTCCCATGGATGCTGTATTCTTAGCTTTGGAGAGTGCATTTTTTACCTGTGTGGCCATGATTACCGGAATTTGGCAATCTTTTGGTATTGAGATGGACCCTGTAGGGGGTGAGAGGGAGGTGAAGTTGGCACCGAATCGCTCTGCCAGGATATTGGCAATGTCCTTGGGATCAGTATATTTAATGCAATTTTGCTGTAGCTCAGAGCAGATCTGAGCATTGCCATTTAGATTCTTGACATAGCTATAGAATGCATTGTGGTTGTCTTTGGAATATTTGGCAATTTTATTTTCATAACTAGCTTTGGAGGATTTTATGAGGGATCTCAGCTTCTTACTGAGGCTGGTAAGGGAGTTTTTTGCATCCTGGGATTTTCCTCTTTTCTGCAACAGTTTCTTCCTTCTGTTGTATACTTTGTTTATGACAGGGGACCACCAAATTGGCTTCCTTTTTTGGAGGAGAGCGTCTTGGTTCTATTTTGGATGGCATGATTCATGCACGAGTGGATGTGCTCATACAGTGCTTTTGTGTAGGATTTGACAGTCGAAATTTCAGTTCTTGTCTGCATGGGTGTCATGACGTTTGTCACTTCTGACTTGAGTAGCATGAAGTTGGCCTTGGAGAAGATTTTTATGGATACTGGGGGATGGGGCTGGGATGTGGATGCCAAAGGTGATTTGCTTATGGTTAGATCTAACCAACAAGGGGTGACCACTGGTGTGGAACATCAATTTCCCATGTTGGTAATGACCAGGTGCAGGATATTGCAGCCCCTGCTGGGACTATGGATTAGTTGATCCAGGGCATTGGAATTTATGAATTCCAAGAACTGTTGCGTAAAGGTGTTGGTACACGAGTAGTTTTCCCAGTTAATGGTAGGGTAGTTGAAATCACCCAGTATTAGGGTTTTTGGTTGTATCTTAATATTTTTCAGTATGTTTAGAAAGGTGTAGTGAGAATCTTGGGGCATGGTGGGGGATCTGTAGCAAGCTACAATTTGGATTGCAGTCTTACCTAGTGTTAGTTGCACCTGGAAAATTTTGGATGCATTGTGTTGGGCAACTAGCCTGGAGGTGTGAATATCCTTGGTAAATACAGACACTCCTCCACCTTTAGTGTTTCGGTCCTGGTTTGGTGGCCGAAAAGTGTGTAAGAGTTGTAGCCTGGTATTGCAGGGGTGCTCTCTGGAACCTTCAACCAGGTCTCAGTTACTGCACAGATATCAATGTTCTCCATTTTTAGGAGTGCCTCGAGAGAGAGTGCATTTTGAGGTTTAGATTTCTAGCATTGAGTAGCATTACCTTCAGATTTTGCATACTTGTACCTGTTACAGTGGTGGTTTTGTCCTTTGAGCCTTGCCTAAAATAGGCACTATAGGGGTGGCAAGAGCCTTAGCCAGTAACCTGAATCCTAGGGGCAACAGGTGCAGACCATCTCTGGCAAAGCATCGTGGCTTGTCGATCATGTCGTCCCAGGCAGACAGATACTGGATCCCCTTCGAATGACACCAGAAGCTTAGCCAATTGTTGAAGCCAATCATTTTGTCCTTATACTGTGGTATCATTCTGGGCAAAGGCAGGATGCTACTCAGGGCTAGGGTCATACCTCCCTGGGTCACATGATCTGAGAGCTCTTCCATGTCTCTTTTCATGTTGTCCAGGGGAGGTACATCTCAAGTCATTCACTCCAACATGGACAATGACAGAGTCATATTTGTACTTTTTGTGGAGTGACTTGAATGCATGTGTTATGTGGTGGATCCTGGCACCCGACAGGCAGCTGACTGTAATTTTCTCCTTGTTCAGCCTGGTGAGTGAGACATCAGTGTACCTGACTATAGAGTCACCTATGACTAAAGTGTTGGGTATATTGTCTTGCCTTAGGGGCTGTTGTTGGGTGGCACACTGGTGTTGTGAGCTATGTGATACTTTGGTTGTGACTGGTGTTTGTTTGCGTTTCAGCTTTGGAGGTCCTTGTTGCTTGGGCAGGTTAATGTTAAGGGCCTCCACATATGTGTGTTTAGTGTTGCTATGTGTGAGTGTTGGTGGTGAGGGTTTTGAAGGGTATGTGTTGCTTGAGGTGTAGTGCAGGCTTCTCCTCTTGATTGTCTAGCGCAATCTTGGCTGGAGAGAGCTTTGCTTCCAGTTTGGCTATGTAAGTTCATCTCTCACATGTTGTAGTGCTGGGTGGTAGGAGGAGAGGGTTGTCTGTGTACATGAGGCAGTTGCTGCATTGCCCCAGTATGCCCAGATTCACCAGGTGTACAGGAGAAATCACTGGAAGCTGACCCTTGGACATGCCTGGTTAGGTGCTTTTTTTCCCCCTTACCTTGGCAAGGTACTTTGCACTTATAGGCTGTTTAGTGCCTACGATTAATTTCTCCTTATTAACAAGTAGCTCTATCAGTGATTTTTCTGGCAAAGTATTCCATGTTTGAACCACTGAGAAAATTTTTCATAGATTTATGCATTAATTGAATTTAAAAGGAACACTTAATCTATGCACCATAATCACCATATCAATATCTACCTTTATATGACACCTCCTGTTTACAGGAGGGTAAAATAAGTCAAGTCTGGGGTGACTATTATGAATGTCCATCCAAGTGCCAATATTTGTGTTGAAGAAATTAATGGTATGGCTCTGTTTTATAAATAATGGGAGATTATTCAAGGGATGGGCGAAGCATTGAGTAATAAATCTGTCTGTCCAGCATGTTTTGCTTATTTTTTATGGAAATTTAAGTCATTGTTTGTGGAGGCTTTTGTTTTCTGGAGGTGTAGAAGATCAAGAAGGGTTTAGTCATCACCTGCATGGAATGCCAGACATAAATCACAGGAGTCTTAAAGAGGCAGTGCAGCATTAGAGCTTCAAACCTGTCTTGGTAGTTGACAGTCTTTTTCATTAGGAAACTCTGGGTTCTTTATAAATATATGATGTGTTTGGATAGATACATACTAAAATGGGCATTATATACTATAATTGGTCTGATCAGGGTAGAGTACATTGTAATGATAACTTCTTTTGACTATTGCTATGTGATGGTCAAAAGAGCTTATGTCTGTGAAGGTGCCAAGATCTCTGATGACCGTATCAGTCTGGAGTGGGGTGCTCTGCTCTGTCCTTTTTAGGGAATACAGTAAGACCTGCTGTAATAGCCACCAAAGTTAAAAAAGACTCCATCTCATTTTAGCGTTCTGTAGTTCTGTGAGAATATTTAGGTTCATATGACATTACAGCTGCACTCTGGAATCTTTCTGAATCATTTGTCTAATCTTAGTATTAGGTATCCCCAAAACAATGATAAGTTAGCTACAATAATATTAATCAAGAATTAAAAAGATGTAATTGCTGTGGAAGACTAGGCAAGGAATGAATATTTGGGCTAAATATAAAAGACAGTCATGTCTCTCTCTGATTCAGTGAGTTGAAATGGATGGGGGTTCATTTTCTTTTTAACAGTAATTAAGATGCCATATTGAGTCTGAGATGCTACAGACTGGAATCTCACAAAATTACTAGTCCATATATTCCTTGTAATACACCAAGAATTTAAACCAAGAGAAATACAGTACTGTTTTATACAGTATTACTTTGTACTTCAACTATCATAACATTAAATGGGTAACATATAATAGCTTGGATGCTATGGAAACATTACTTTTTAAATATTTTCCAATTTTCCACAAGCTATTTCACTTGGAATAACAACATTTTAGACCTGAATGTTAATAATACAAACAGCTGTCCGTTTCCTTTCCATGCTATTACTGTATCGGTAATTTTAGTATTTCTTATTGTTTCCTTGTCCGCCACCCCTCCCCCTCCACACACACACAAAACCATTCTATTCAATGTTTTCAATCATCAAAAATGAGGACTGCTCCAAGAGTGCTGCTTATATAATTGCCATAGACAAAGAAACATACTTTTAAGCCATATTTTTAGATAGCTGGGGTACTTTTTACTGTTTTCCAGTTTTGGTTTCTATTATAAAAAAGTAATTGCAATACAAAATGCATTTCAAAAAATTGAAATTAACAGGTGTGACTTTGTGACATCAATTGATAAGGCCCTGGCTATGTGCCACATGACTTGCATATGATTTGCAGTACAAGAAGCTGGAAGAGCAAGGCAAGGAGTGGGATTCAGAAGCTGTTGCCCAGGATGGAGATTGTCTGTATTCCTGCAAAGCTGACTCCAACAGGAGCGTAAAAGATTAGCATGTAGCATTATGGTCCAGGTTGATGGCCGTACTGCAGAGTAAGTCAAGGGAACTGTACATATGTTGATTTGTGTATGTGTCACACTAAACAGCACCAACTGCAGAAGTCACAAGCCAGGATCTACACTGTAGAGCTTTAAGGAAGTCTGTAATTTGGCAAAAATTTGTGGTGCTGGAGGGTCTAGTATTGTGAATAAGCATTCATCTGTTTAAAGTCAATCATGTGTCAGATCATGGATGTCAGAAACTGTGTAACAAAAACCCAACTCAACAAAAATGCTTCCTAAGTCCCTCAATGTGCAAGAAAAAGTAGAAACAAAGGTATGCCAGTAGCACTCTTAGATATTTATAGGATTATACACTATCTGGTGGTTCGTCTAAAGGGATGGTACTACCCACTTAGATAAAGTTTTCAGTTTTATAACAGACTAAGGGCATTGTCTCAGAACTAGAGAATGAAAGATTTGAGGTAGTCATGCAAAGATGCTGATTATCGATACAGTATTACCTGTCCTAAATGTTGCGTTTTCTACTGCACAGAACAGACTTTTACAGTTGGCATTAATATGTTTAGTTGTGCTAATAAAACAGAAAGCAGCAAATGGAAAGGAAAAAAACAAATCATTTTATTAGAGAAGGATACAGAACTAATCTTGAAGCATTTACCTCAACACAGTAATTATTATAATTGTTTACAATCTTCTTTTTAATATAATAGATTATAATCCAATCTTTTTTTTACTCAATAAATTTTTTATTTTGATTATCACCCAACAATAATAAATATTTTTACAATGTAGATTCATATTAACCATAGAATAAACTATATACATATTTACATATAGCCTGACGTGTGTGAATAAATGATGACAACTTAAACAAATAATGAAATTTACTTAAGATTAATTTCTTTAAGAGGAGGTTAGGTCCATTTATAAAGTATCAATCAATGTCAAAACTTTTCTCCAAGGATTATTAATTATTGGATTTGGAAACAGTCTTAATTCTTTGATTTTAACTTCCATTATCCATTAAAGCTGTCTTCTTCAATAAGCTTAGAAATTCTTCTCTTCCAGGTGCTTTGGTAGATTTCCAGTTCTTTGTTATGCACTTTCTGGCTATAGCTAATATAGTCCATAGGACGTAAAGATTAGTTTTCTTTTGAGAGTCCTCTTCAGTCACATTTAGTAAAATTAAAGCTTTGGTCAAGACAAAATTATCTGTATAAATTGCCTGCAAGAAATTATTAATATTTTCCCAAAAGGGTTTAATTTTTATGCACTTATAAAATATATGAGACCAGTCAGCTTTATCACACTGTTGACATCTCCAGTATACTACATTGCAAGAAGTATTGATTTTTGAAATTTTATCAGGAGTTAAGAAGGATCTATGTAAGAATTTCCAGGTAAATATTCTCCAATACTGAGAACTAGAGGTTAGTTTTACTGATAGTAATATATTGATTTTTCCCTGGGGTTAATTGAATCGAATATCCTCTAGTAATAAATTGTCAATATGTTGTTTTGGGTATTGATTTGTAATTTGATATTAACATATAAATAAGAGGTTCCATTCCTCATATTTTCATTATTATATATAATTTCAAACAATCTACTTATAAATTTAGGAACAGTTGGGAATGAAGAATTATTTATTATCCTACATAGATCCCTGGAGAATGTTAATATATTCTGAAGCATTAACCATTCATGTGAGTTTAATTTTTAAGTTGTCATCATATATTGTATATCCAAAACTGTTTGATTTTTTTTATACATTGGAACCAACAAATTCGTTTTTTTCTGTTCCCAGTGGATGAATATGTCTTTATGTATTCTATCTGGAAAAATGTTAGTAATGCTGAAGGGAATTAATGTTGGAAACCAGTTCTTTAATTCCATATTCATGTTTATAAACTTTTTAAAATGATCATATCTGTGATTTATTACATATGTCTTTGTTGGTTTAGTTATATTATATTGTATATTTATACACAATGAATACCATAGAGTATTATCCTTTCCTATAATAGTAGAATTTTTAGTAAGTTTGTTTTCATTTAATATAATAATTGTATGTAATTTTTTTCCAGTTGGATGTATAACTGGGGTTAATCCATTCAATCACAGTTTTAATATAGCATTTATATATGTTTCGATGTCGGGGAAATGTATTCCTCCCTGATTCCATTGTCTTATATGATGTGTATAAAATATTCTGTTTCTTTTAGGGTACCATAAGAACCTTAGTAATAATGATGTTATTTTCTTAAGATAAGATCTCTCAGGAATTAACAAAATAGTTTGTACTAGATATAGGATTTTAGGGAGAAGAACCATTTTAATCACTTGAAGTCTGAATTCAAACACTAAGAATAGATTATTATATTTATTCACTAGGGATTCTATTATCTCAATAATTCTTTTATAGTTATTTTCCTTTATATCTTGTATATTACAAATACATCAATCCCTAAGTATTTTATTGTTGTAGCTTGTGTTCCTATGATACTATTCTTATCTATTTGTATGCCCTCTTTTTTATTTAGTAGTAGAAATTTAGATTTTTGTTTGTTACAGCAAAATCCTGAAATCTTATAACATTTCTCCAATAGAATATCTAGTTCATCTAAAAACCTCTTTTGAGTTCAAAATAGTTAGAAGTACATCATCAGCAAAACGCATGATTTTAGAGTTATAATGGTCAAATATATTTATTCCTTTTATCTTTGGATTATTTCGTACTAATATAGCCAATAGTTCGATAGCCAATGCAAATAAAATGGGTGACATTGGGCATCCTTGTTTAGTCCCTCTCGTAACTTGTATAGGTTCTGAAGTAAAGGGTCCTAATTTAACATAAGCTAAATTATTTTCATAAACTTTTTTAATAAATGTAATAAAGGGGAGAGGGAATACATAAGCTTCTAAAATTTTAATTAGATAGTCCCAATTTAAGGAGTCAAATGCTTTTTCAATATCAAGTCCTATTATCAAGGCTTCTATATTGTCTTTATTTAAGTAATCTATTAAGGTCAATATTCTTTTAATGTTATCATGTGTGTGTCTATTTTGAATAAATCCAGTTTGATCATCGTTAATGATTTCTTTTAAATGATGTTTTATTCTATTTACCAGAATGGTCATGAAAATTTTATAATCATTATTTAACAATGAGATTGGCCTATATGAACTGCATAGACTGACATCCTTGTTTTCTTTTAAAATGGGTATAATTAAAGAGTATTTCCATGAAGGTAGAATAATTGCATAGGTTTGGATTTCAATTAATGTTTTATGTAGTAAGGTGATTATATTCTTGGGAAATAATTTATACATTTTTGTGATTAATCCATCCATTCCAGGAGATTTACCAGATTTACTATCTTTGATTTTATCCATGACCTCTTTGAGTGTAATGGGTTTTTGTAAGTTTCTATGTAAACTATCAGGTATTGATTTAATATTAGAGGTCATATCTCCTAAAATGGAATGAACTATTGTATTATACTTATCTTTATAATGTCTATTATGATGGTATTTGAAAGCATCTAGTATATCTCCTATTTCTGAGACCTTCTTATGTCTTTCTTCATGTAGAATATTAGTAATAGTATTAGATTTAGAATGCATTTTGACTTTAAATGACAAGTTATGTAAATGTTTTGGAAAAGTGGCATATGAATGTATTTTTAACCTTTCTATAGCTAAATTGGTTTTATGATGTAATATACCATTGTATCTTTTATTTATCTCTTCTATTTCTTTCTTATACTCATTTAAATTAGGGTGATTTTTTTATTTATATGATGTAAGTTTCCTTTGTATTTCTTGTAGTTCAGATTCCCATTCTTTGAGTTTATTTTTATACCAGCCTATAACTTTCCCATAAATATAAGCTTTTAATGCATCCCAGACCATTACTATGTTGACTTCTGCATTGCAGTTTATGTCTAAATAGATATTTAGTTAATTCACTAACCATTGTTTTTTGATTTTTGTAATGTATGAGGGTATTCTAGATAGGAATGTAGTGGTTTAAAATCTGCTTATAATTTTAGAACTAGTGAATTGTGATCTGATAAAGGGCATGGGATTATTGAGAAAGAAGTAACTTTTGATTGGCGATCTTGTGATATAAAAATTTTATCAATTCTCATTTGAGTGCCATACCTATAATCTTGATGTGAGAATAACATAGAATTATTATCAATAACATTAAAGGTATATATCAATTTTAGTGACTCAGTCCATCTTTTTAATATTTTTGCAGAAGTTGATAAACATGGAGTTTTTTTATTAGTAGTTTCAGACGTATCAGTTGTACAATTAAAATCCCCTCCTATTATTAGATTCCCTTTAGAAATATTTATGATTTGGTCTAAATGTTTTTTAACTGTTCCTATCCCAATACCAGAAAATCAGTATAAGTTAGCTAATGTCCATAACCTATTATTCAATTTCAGTATGACTATAGCTATAAGCCCATCATTATCTACATATTTATATATTACTTCAGGGTGTAGGTAATTGTTCTCCATAAAAGTGTTACCCCTCTTTTTCTTAGATTTAAATTTAGAGCATGCTAAGATTCTATAATCACTTGGATTCCAACTAAATTTGTCATTGATTTTGAAGTGAGTTTCCTGTAAAAAAGATTAATTGGGGACTATTTATCTTCAGATATCTTAATAAGTTAGATCATTTATTTGGGCTATTTAAACCATTTATATTTAAAGATAATAACGAGATATCCATGTCAAGTTATTTTAAGGAAGTATTTAGGGTGTCAGTATATTTACTGAATTCAACTCCTCTACAAAGAATAAAAAATTACTAATTTGTAAATTTCCATATATCTCAGTTTAAGATATTAACTTTAACATAAATGCTAGAAATATGTCAAGCTTGAAAAAATGATTTAATGATTTAACTTCTAAAAAGAAAATTAATATTGAACTATTTTGTACATTAAGTCTTGCCCACCATGGAATGCAATACATTCCTAGTTCATCAGATTGATACATCTGATGTATTATCTCTCTAACTTCCTTTTTTCATTTACTAGAGCTCCATATGTACATTCCTATATAAAAAGGAATCTACTAAAATACTTTCTGTAAATTGTCAACAGAAGTAATTGCTTATATACATCAATATATATATATATATATATATATATATATATATATATAATTTGTTCATAACGTGTATTTCAAATGTATATATCCTTATAATAAAGATTTTCATTACATTTGCTAATTATTTAAACCTTTGTCAGACTAGCTTGTAACATGTAATAGCTATTTCTGAAGATTATTATATCCTAAATCAATCTTACAAACAATTGTATATATTTCCTTCATATTAAAGGAACTGATTAATTAATATATACGTTTAAATTTTGCTCTCATTATGACATCTATTATGAAAGTTGTGTGTAAAGTTTCCTGGAATGAATACATCAAGGTACTCACATATTACAGTATTTGTCAATTTGTTTATCTGGTTACTGTATCATGAACTCTGTATCAGAGAATGAATACACATTTACAACAATACACTGTATTATATTATCAGATTTAAAATAGACATTCTGATTATTAGTAGGTCTGCACTTGCAGGAAATATACAGTGTATATTAAGTTTCCAGGCTATATAGCACCAAAGTGACATCTTGTTTCCTAGAATAGGAGACAACCAACTGAACATTCTGATTCAAACAACATTCTGAATCTTCATCTTTACTTATTTGAAATGTTTTGGCTTCGGTATTCAGAAATATGAGCTCTTGTTTTCATATTAAAGGAAAGCGTGTTACTCCTAGTCATCACCTGCAGGTGGCACTAGTTTGACTTTATGTTCACATAATAAAAGAGTTAAGTTCTTACAACTGGTGCTCACAGAGTTAATTATACAGTCAAATCACCATTATACAACTACTGGTGTGGGATATATCTTCCTGATCCAGATCTTTAGTCAATAAATTATCAATCCCTCTCTGACCTTCTCATGAAACAGGGCTTCAATCTCATTCTCCACAAGCATTCCCCGAATGATAACTGTAAAGAACTAACTTCTTATTAACTGTCTAACATCAATAACATCCCCCAATACTGATATTACTAAGCAACTGAAATATAGTACTCATAATGCCACTTTGTAACAACAATGTTGTGTCTTTTGTTTCTTCCTGGTTAGGGGTCACCACAGTGGAACTCCAGTCCGCTAATGATTGGCAGTAGATTTTTATGTGCCGAGTTGCTGGCTCTGACGCACAACCTTCAACGAAGGTACGCCCATTCACGCATGTCTCCACACAGAAGACGCTCTAGTTGAGAATCGAACAGGACAACATCTTACTATGAGGTGACAATGCTACCGCAGCACCACCAACGCAGTACAGTTTGTAACAACAATCCTTCATTTAAATCATTCTCAATTTAATGTATCACTAAAGGTCTGAACCTAGATCTCATAATCACAAAATTTGCAACCCTACAGCTCTCAACACTGTAGTACGAAGAGTACTACCATGAAACACAATATATTAAATCTCATTTTCCTGTCATTCTACTTTATGGCGAGTTTCTAACATTGTACAGTTATGTTATTCATGTTTCTCCAATTCATTTGTCTTTTAACAGTCACAAGCCACAATGCTATGAAGCTACGTTTTGGAGTATATATCTTCCAAAATGTTTTGAATTATCCTGGCAAGACCTCCCATGAATTCAGTGTGAAAGCCTTTGTTAAATTGGATAGCGTATGTACTGTCAATTAATTCCTAATGTAGCAATCTTCAGAAAGGCCTTATAAGTAGCTAACCTTCCAACACAGTAAAAGTTTGACATGATCCACACAGTGTTTCCATCTCAGCATAACATCAGAAAATACAGTATACCTACTAATTGAGCATGACTTATTTTTACAATAATCCTAATACCTGCCTACTACAAAGAGTAGAAAGGGTTTCTCTTTAAGATCGTTTCTCTCATTAACATAAATGTTAACTGGCACCTAGTATCCAAAATTGAAGTTGTCACTCTGTCATATTCTGAGCTCAGGTCACATAACAGAGGCATAATTAAGAGCTCAAGTTATTATCTCATAACTTTAGGCAAATCCTTTTACATATCAGAGTCTTATTTTTCCCTAGTATACTGTGTACATAAATTGGTTTATGTTTTACTTTATTGAATATTTCAGACAAACTGTATTATTTTTGAGTTTCCAAATATTAGTTAAAATGATAAAAGCTGTTCACTCTGCTTTAATTATAATATGTGTTCATGCTTCTTTAAAGAGTGCGCATATTGGTAACCAATCACATTGTCTCTCGCATAGATAAAAATAACTTAGAATTATAAATTAGTATAAGGTAATATAAAAACATACCATTGTCCTTTTTTCTCAAGTAGTATTTATATGTATGCAATTAAATGTTATAAAACACATTAAGTCCATTTAAAGGGTTTTTAGTTGTTAGGATTCAGTTGATGCTTTGAGAGATTTCACAGAAGTAGGTAATTTAGTTAAATTTTTCTGTTTCTTCTTTTTAACATTAGTCCAGGTATTTTTATCAGTGGATCTCTTCAGAGATGGGGATGACCATTCCATTTCTTCTGGGATGGTTATGATATTATTTTTGATAAATTGAAAGGCTTCTTCTAGAGTGTTAAAGCTTCTCATTTCACTTTGATGCTGTATCCTTATCTTTGTAGAAAAGGCTATTTGGTCTTTAATATTATTTTGTTTTAGAATTTTTATTAGCGGCCATACCATTTTTCTCTGTTCCAGTACTTTAGTGGAGTAGTCATTATCAAATCTTATTAGATGTTGGTTATATTTTAGAGGACTTTTCCTCCATGCCGTTTTTAACACCAGTTCTTTGTCCATAAAGGATAAAAAATTTATTATGATTGATCTTGGAGGCACAGATGTAGAAGAAGAAGATGATGCTAATATTTTATTTCCCAAAGCACAATGTCCCCTTTCTATGCCATATGAAAAGCCTTCTTTAAGATTTAGAACCTCTGGTATCCATAGGAAATAAATCATGTCCTTTACCTCTGTATTCTCAGGTAGACCAAATATCCTGATATTTGATCTTCTCTCCCTATTCTCTAATTCATCTACTTTGTTGGAGAGCCAGGTATTTTGTTTTAGGAGAAAGTCTGTTTGTGTCTCCTCTTCCTTAAGTCTTCCATCAATGTCTGATAAAGAGGTTTCAATGGTTATTATTTTTGACTGGTTGTGTTAGAGCATTTCTTTAAAGACTTCTGTTTGTTTCTGAGAATTCTCTTTTAACTTTTGTAGATTAACCTTGAAGTCATCCATTTTTATAGATAGTTCTTGTAGTGTGGTAGTCACCATTTGCAGTTCCTTTTTTAGTGTCAGTTCAGCGTGAGAATTTTTCTGGTTACTCATCTCTTCAGATGCTGTGAAAAGATTCCCGAGCATTTTGTCAGGAAATTTCTTGTAAAGATCCACCAAAATTTCTAGTTAGTTATTTTAGACTATTAACTAAATATTTATAATAGTTTTGTTAAAAAAAAATTAGTGAAATTTCCTGAATTTGATAACAGTTTATGGAGCTCTAAAAATTTGCTGCCTTCAGATAGCCATTCAGGCTCCGCCCCCCCCCCCCCCCATAATCCAATCTTGGTGTATTAAAATATTACCTCAGGGCACAGTTCATCACGTTTTTAAAAAAGAAGCATAAAATATGGCAAATTTATAGGGGAAATAACACATCTATGAATTTCTTAATAAATTTATTCATAAGGCATACCATACACCTGGGAAAATAATAAGTGCAACAACCAAATACAAAACATGTTGGCACAAATGCATAACAATTGTGGATTTTGACAGCAATATTAGTGGTACTGTCATGCATACCTCTCACACTCTCAGTGCAAGAAATCTGGACAAAGCCAGAAAGAATAGGGGGACAAAGGCCCCAAAATAGGGGCAGAGTTTAAATATTGCTCCTATAAACTTAGAGAGTTGCTACAATTACACATTTTATTTTATTATGTATTTTCTGAAGGATACAATGTCTGAAACTACTTCACTCTTCAATGATTTGCCAAAAAAACACAAGTTTTTTGAGGAACAGACAAAAAATATGAGGCAAAAATCTGGACATTCTATGAAAACCTTTACAGTTGAGATGTATGCTGCCATGCATTGCACAGCTTTGGAGAATAAACTGCACAGATAGCAGTGAATACAGTTGACTTGGATACCTATAAAACCTGGAATAAGGTTACTAGAGGCAGGATGAAATCTTAAAACAAGCTAAAAAATTATAACTTGGGCACATTAACTTTAAAATCACATCATCTTTGTGGAGATAAACAAATTCTGTATATTTTTAATACGAATGATGATACACATTTCATAAGGCATGCATAGAGAAACACAGAACTCAGATGTTCAATTTGATAATTAACTCTGTTTAATGAAGCCCAATATAATAAGATCATAGGTGAATGCTAGGCTAACTGCCCTGAAGGGCCATTTTAAGGCTAGCCAATAACCTGAGGTCAGAATCAAACCACCTGTACCTTCTCTATGTGAGGCAAATACCTTGACCATTATGCTAAACCCAGCCCCAAACAGAGGAGTGTCACACAGAGCAGTGGACAGTGGTTAATAATGTTCTTGTCCTGTGTACTAGATGCTACATGAAGAAAAAATTGTTATGAAATACTGTCACAACTCCTCTGTGATGGCTTTCCTAGGAACATAGCAGAGCATGTGTTCAGCACTCTTAATTCCTGATTCTGATACATCTCGGGGGATGCACTGCAGTATGCCCCCACCCTGGCTTGGCAGCTGTTTCTTTGTAGCATGCTGCATGTTTCATAACATGATTCTTCAGAAACAGGCAGGTCAGTCTGCAGCACTGGGTCCCTACACTACTGCAGCAGCAGGACCCATTTTACCCACATGCACATCATCTAGTAGAGGTGACCGTGATGGCAATAGACATCAAGCAGGAGCTGCATAACAACCCCCCCCCCCGGGTGTCATTGTGCATAATATATGGCAGCACAGATGAAAGAGCAACATCTAGTAATCTAATCTACCTGTATGGGCTCTGACATGTATGCAGTGTCAGTATGGTGTCAAGCAGAACAAAATAATGTATGTAACATTGTCTAATGGCTGTACTGAGTCGTGAATAGTCAGGTCATATACTGCAACATACATCTCCACATCTACTACACAGAAAGGTGGCTGGTGAGGGTCATAACCATCATCATTGCAGAGGATACAAGACTATCTACATTACCAGGGGGTGCTACTGTTAAGTGGAGATAAATACCAGGATCATGGGGGGGGGTAATATCAGTGTCAGTGATGATCGCCACCTCTGATTGGTTGCAGGTATCACTATGGATCTGTGCAGTGAGGTCAATGTAATGGGGAGTTTTGGGGGGTGGAGCATAGCTTCAATCTTCTTTTCTCTAAAATCAGGGAGAAAGTCAAAAATAAGGGGGAACAAAGGCCCAAATTCTGGGACAATTTTTAAATATTATGCTAGTTCACTCATAAAGATAATAGAACAACAGCATCTGTATCAGCATGCAGTTTCTGGGCAATATGAATCTCTAATAGCTGATATTACAGACTACCAGGTAATCAAAAAATTTACAAGAGACAAAAAAAAATATGACATAACATCAGGGATGCCCCACAAAAAGTAAGGGACAGTTTAGAAACATATGGGAAGGTACTGTTGAACTATGCAGTAGGGGCCTTGTGATGTGTGGACAGTGTTGGTGTAGATGACCCTGTGACATGATGTGTCAAAACGGGATGAACAGGACCTGGGGCTGTGCTACACATGAACTACTCCACCCTAGCAGCCCTCTGCCATGACCAGCCCATGGAATTGGTATGACTATGCTGCTCAAAGAAGTCTGCTGCTCATTTACCCTTGCTGTGCCTTCAGAAATTTAAAATAGCAGAGCAGCATGTCACTAGTGATGAAGCAGTTTGTACCATATTTATGCTAAAAAAGCTAAATTTCACCTCTTTCTCTGAATCACTATATTTCACAGAAGTTTCCATGCAACATAAAGGTTAGAAACATTCTACATTTAGTTATCGGTTTACTGTGCATACCTGTTTATTCACACAAGCTGTGTAGGTATGTGCATTGTGCAACTATGCAAAACTAAGGTATGGTCCCCGTGATTCAAAGTTACATGTAGGGTGACAGTATCAAGCTGTCATTTTGGTTTGGCTGTTGATCCTGGAGGCCCACATAAAGTGGCTAACTGATTTGTGAAGAAGAGCAAAATGATGCTATATCTCCTCCACAGCCAGTTCAGGGAGTGGGTATTGAGACCATATGCAGTATGCTTGGTTTGACCTGGCAGACCAGCTATCCAAGGAGACCAGCATCCCTTATACCATGAAGCACTGCTGTCACCAGTATGATGACATGTGCCACCATAATCCTCAACATAACCGGGAGCTGTTCATATGTGTGTAGTGAGGGAGTGAGGCAAGGATGCCTGTAATTGTATCAGGAATTATTTATCTTTCATGCCATATACAGTACTGCCTTTAATTCATTTGTTCTCTGTTTTTCGTGAGTCTACTTCTAACGTCACCTATTTTCTATGGCAGATACTAGGATGCCTTATACTTGACTGCTGTGGGTGACTGCCTGTATGTTGTCTGTCTTGTAGATGGTAACCGCTTTGTTGTAGCACTTGTTTGTGAAAAAGGTCACAGGACAGTGACCCTCAAGGGTCTGAGGCCTCCATTTCATGATTTTTCTTCATTCCATGTAACTCCCTTGCTGTGTCTACTTCTTGTTAATTGCATATAACTGTGTAAATGTAGTTGCTTTGGGTTAATTGTGTATAACTGGCATCTATTTGGAGGTAAAGGCTAATATCAGGGGCCAATGGCTGACCAAGTTTACAGACAGCAAATTGGGAGCTATCAAAGATTCCCTCTATGACACAAACATCTAGGGTCTAACACAGACAAATAACTGGTGACAAATCACAGATTAAAACTCAGTGCCAGGGCATGCATTATAGTTAAATTAAATAATTCAATGGAAACACCCCAAACACAAACTGATAAATCCTGTAGTACCAAGAAAGAGACAACAGTATTACAAACTCAAAATTTATTAGAACAAGATTAATGCTTTTGTTCCGTACATCACATAGAACTTCTTTAGAACTAAATCTGCTATTAATGGCACTTCTTTTATACATAATTAAAATTGCATGATATACTGTTAGACCCAACCTACTAACTAAAACGTATTGTAAGATAAAACCATACACAAGGATAAAAATAGAAATAACAACTAACTATGTAGCATCATAGTATTTCAATTTTAAAACAGAATTAATAGCCATTGAATCATTCAAACCTGGAAAACACATTGCATCAACTAAAACTTGCCATTTTAATTCAAATTTATTAAGACATTTTTCTATAAGAAACCCCCTTTTATCTTTTGTTAGTTGCTCCATAACTACAAAAGTAAAATTGTGGTCCTTATCTTCTTGCATGCATATGAAAAGGGCATTTGTGGTCTTCTATATCTTGCATGTGTTCATAAATTCAATTCTTAAGCATCCCCTGGGTTTTCCCTATATAAAAAGCAGGATACTTAGAACACAAAGCTCCATACAGTACATTTTTTGACTCACAACAATAATGTCCTGTGGAAAAATATTCTTTACAATTATGGCACTACTGGTTACCAGAATGTTTTTGCATTTTGTACAGTGACTACACTTAAACATCCCTAGGGGTCTATTACTAACTGGTTGATTGTTACTAGAACTCTCCAATATTGTTTTGAGTGATCTATCTTTCTTATAAACCAACATGGGCTTGCTACCTACTTTCTTAAGAACTGTATTATCTACTTGAAAGATCTCCCAGTTCTTTATCAAACAATCACCTATGGCTTTACCATCCAAGTTGAATGTCAAAATAAATGCTCTATTATGATTAACCTTTAAAGTTCTAGTGTTGCTTTAATCCAGATTATGTACATTACTGTTTGCACTTAGTATAAGACAATAAATGTCATATGCTCCCTTGAACACTACCTCATCCCTAATTTCCGTTAAAAATTCTTGGCGGTACCCTGTCCTAGAAAATGTAGCCAACAATACATCACACTCTGCAAGAAAGGTATCTAAATTCAATACTATTCTTGCCAACTTTACTAGCTGCCCTTTTACTACAGCCTTTTTCTGGTATGTAGGATGCCAACTATGAAAGTGGAGGTAATTGTTAGAGAAAGTAGATTTTCTGTAAATAGTAGAAACACATCTAGCCTGTACTCTATCTTTTCTTATTTCCACATCTAAGTAGTTGACATTTTCAGTTTGAAATGAATAACTAAACTTCAAAAATTACACAGTATTATTGATGAAGTCCAAAAACTTACTTAACGTATCTGCAGTTTCTCTCCACAAAATAAAAATATCATCCAAAAACCACATATAGCTTGACCAGGCACTTTTAAATAAATCATTTTCCTCCCAGTAGGTCATGATCAAATTTGCAAAAGCTGGGGCACAGGCAGCACCATTTCTACTCCCATAGATTGTCTAAATTATTGCTTGTCAAAATATATGAAGTTGTTTTTTAATTCCAACTCCCTCAGGGTTACTGACACACATATTTTATCTGTGCCCATTTCTGCTATCTCTTTTAACTGCTCTTCAAACCATTGCAACCCCAGCATATGTGGCATTACTGAATACAATTTATTTACATCAACAGTGACAAAATGACATTTTCATCAAACTCTTGTTTGTTTATTAAGCGTACAAAATGCCAGGAATCTTTATAAATTTGACTTATTCTATTAACACTACTCTTGACCAAGTAGTCCACATATCTCACTATATAATACATTTTGGACCTGGTGGCATATACAACAGGCCTGAAAGGAGGATCATCTTCATTTTTATGTAATTTTGGGATACCAAATGTCCCTGTCATTACTGGTTTATCATTATACATATATTCATACTCACTTTTGGCCAATTGTCCTTGCATCAACATGTCATAAAGACAGCTATATATAAGGTTGTATGCCCTATTGATTTCACTTAAAGAACTTTCAGTGTAAGCTTCATCATTCAATATACTTTTCATTTTACTTATTTATTGAATGTTGCTCGTTATAGCCAAACCTCTCCCCTTGTCTGGCTTCATGACTCTAACAGAAGAATCATCACACATGCCATTTAACATTAACTTCTCAGTTTTAGACAGATTGAAGCTTGTTCACTTGGTTTTGACAAAGTGCATCTTATATCATGTTCACACATTTTTTTCAAACATTTGCTTCTGAACATTCAAGGGGGGGGGTTGAATCAAGTAGGACGGCTTAACTTCAATATGCTGCTGCTGTTACTGTTTTCAGGAAACCATAAAGCTAGATTTAATTTGGGTAGAGTTGTCGCCTCACAGTAAGACGCTGTCCGGTTCGATTCTCAGCTAGAGCGTCTTCTGCATGGAGACATGCGTGAATGGGTGTACCTTCGTTGAAGGTTGTGCGTCAGGCCTGGCAAGCTGGTACGTAAAAATCAACTGCCAATCATTAGCGGACCGGAGTTCCGCTGTAGTGACCCCTAACCGGGAAAAGCCGAAAGACACAAACAAACAAACAAACAATTTCACATTTAAAATTGTCTCTACTAAGTTTGTCCTTCTTTCTGGGACAAAGGAAAGTCTTTTAGCTAACTTCAGTAACAGTTTTATCTGAATAATTAAATTAAAGTCTTTAAAAGTGTTGCTTATTATTTGCAGTTTTTGTTGGCTGTAGATTTCATCTGTTCTTTTAGCTAATTCCATTGCTGATGGCAATTGTTTCAATTCTGTTTGAGTTTGGCTCCCTGTTGAATGTAATTCTCCTCGCTCATCTGTTCATTTTCCCACTTTGCTTCCTGCTGCTGACTCTCTCTGATCTCCTGACATCTAAAGGGGTGGCCCCTGGAACTGTTACATTTTTATTAGCTTGTGCTGTGACTTCTTCCTTTTTATTGGTGATTGGACCATTGCCTAGACTGTGGGAATGGCTACCATGGTAACCTACCGGCTTAGGATATGCCTCAATTTTTGCATAGACTTCCAAATTTCTCCTAAATTTCACCAACTTTCTGTTGAAAATATTACTACATGAATTGTCCACTGATTTGAATATATTTAAGTAACTGCTTTCATAATGTTCAAATAAGAGGTCGTTTTTGATGAAGGTATTCAGCAAGTCCATCTCTTTTACTAATTGAACTATTTGAATGCTGTTGTATTTTATAAAAAATAAATTATTTCTTTAAAAGTGAATTTAGTAACTCCTGTTCAGGCTATATACATTTTTGGATGACATTTTTATTTTGTGGTGAGAAACTACTGATGAATTAACTACATTTTTGGACTTCATGAATAATACTGTGGAATGTTTGAAGTTTAGTTATTCAATTCAAACTGAAATTGTCAACTACTTAGATGTGGAAATAAGAAAATATAGAGCACAGGCTAGATTTGTATCTACTATTTACAAAAAATCTTCTTTCTCTAACAATTACCTCCACTTTCATAGTTGGCATCCTCCATACCAGAAAAAGGCTGTAGTAAAAGGGCAGTTGGTAAGGTTGGCAAGAATGGTATTGGATTTAGATACCTTTCTTGTAGAGTGTGAGGTATTGTTGGATATGTTTTCTAGGAGAGGGTACTCTCAAGAATTTTTAACAGAAATTAGGGAAGAAGAGTGTTCAAGAGATCACATTGTATTTATTGTCCTATACAAAGTGCAAACAGTAATGTACATAATATGGACGAAAGCAACACTAGAACTTTAAAGGTAAATCATAATACAACATTCAGTGTAGATGGTAAAAGCCATAGGTGATTGTTTGATAAAGAACTGGGAGATCTTTCAAGTAGATAATACAGTTCTTAAGAAAGTAGGTAGTAAGCCCATGTTGGTTTATAAGAAAGATAGGTCACTCAAAACATTATTGGAGAGGTTTAGTAACAATCAACCAGTTAGTAACAACCCCCTAGGGATGTTTAAGTGTGGCCACTGTACACAATGTAAAAACATTCTGGTAACCAGTAGTGCTGTAATTAGAAATAAAGAATATTTTGCCACAGGGCATTATTGTTTTGAGTCAAAAACTGTGGTGTATGGAGCTTTGCGTTCTAAGTGTCCTGCTTTTTATATAGGGAAAAACCAGAGGATGCTTTAGAATCGAATTTATAAACACATGCAAGATATACAAAAATCGAAGACCACAAATACCCTTTTCAGATAATTTTGCTTTTGTAGTTATGGAGCAACTAACAAAAGACAAAAGGGGGTTTATTATAGAAGAACATCTTAATAAATGTGAATTAAAATGGCAAATTTTAGTTGATGCAATGTGTTTTCCAGGTTTGAATGATTCAATGGCTATTACTTCTGTTTTAAAATTGAAATACTATGATGCTACATAGTTAGTTGTTATTTCTATTTTTATCCTTGTGTATGGTTTTATCTTACAATACGTTTTAGTTAGTAGGTTGGGTCTAACAGTATATCATGCGATTTTAATTATGTATAAAAGAAGTGCCATTAATAACAGATTTAGTTCTAATGAAGTTGCATGTGATGTACGGAATGAAAGCGCTAAACTTGCTCTAAATATTTTGAGTTTGGAATACTGTTGTCTTCTTCTTGGTACCACAGAATTTATCAGTAAATGCATTCTAGTGCCTTTTGGGAATGCTGCCACAGAGGCTAATTACTGCATCAATAAGACATCCCTAAGAGTTGACCTGGTAGTCAGGGATCTGGGAATATATGTAGAAAGTAATCTGGCCTTTGACCTACATTTGCCCAAGGTAGTAAAAAAATCATTCTATGTTGCCCAACTTATAAGTAAGGGCATGGCATCCAGGTTCAAGGAAGTCATAGTGCCACTTTATTTGTTCCTTATTAGACCTATCATTGAGTATAATGCCCCCTTCGGCATATACCTGACCAGAAATATGGAAGAGATGGAACATCTGCAAAGGTTCCTTACCAGGAAAATACAGGTTATAAGCAATTGTTCTATACAGATTGCCTTAAAGGCCAAGCTTTATACTCTATCTCCTACAGGTTACTGAGAGGTGATCCAGACCCCTAATACAAGGCACCTTCAGATCCAGCTTTGATGGACCTTTTGCACATCAGCAAAATAAACAACCTCAGAACCACTAGATCCAAGGATTTATATTTTGCTTGTGACATAATGCCATGGAACAGGCCTCCCCATCCATATGAAGCAGAGTGTATCCCTGTCCCTATTCATGTGTAACCTTGACCAATGGATGGGAAGTTGGAAATTCACTCCAGGTCTGATCCCCATGTCTCTGATACACAATAATGTCCAAACTAACATACCCCCCAGCATAACCTCTAGAATCTTCCTAACTAGCATACCCCCTCATACTAATCACCCATGATACATAGGGACAAACTTGGGTTGGGTTGCACAGCTAGGCTTATAAAGGCTGTGGTGATTGTTAGTCTAGTATGTACCTATAAACCTATGAACTGTGTTAGTGTATTTGTTCTGGTTAATTGTGATTAACAATGTTAGTGTAGTTGCTTCTGGTTAATTGTATATAACCATGCTAGTGCAGCTGCTTCTGTTAGTTGTGTATAACTGTGTTACTGTAGCTGCTTCTGGTTAATTGCATATAGCTATATTAGTGCAGCTGCTACTAGTTAATTGTGTATAACTGTATTAATGTAGTTGCTTCTGGTTAATTGCATATAACTATGTTAGTGTAGCTGCTTCTAGTTGTTGTTGTTGTGTCTTTCAGCTTTTCCCAGTTAGGGGTCGCCACAGCGGAACTCCGGTCCGCTAATGATTGGCAGTAGATTTTTACGTGCCGAGTTGCCAGCCCTGACACATAGCCTTCAACAAAGGTACGCCCATTCATGCATGTGCCCACACAGAAGACGCTTTAGCTGAGAATCAAACAGGACAACGTCTTACTGTGAGGCGACAACGCTACCACAGCACCACCACTGCAGCTGCTTCTAGTTAATTATGTATAATTGTGTTAGTGTAGCTGCTTTGGGTTAATTGTGTATAACAGTGCTAGTTTACCTGCTTCTGGCAACTGTGTATAACTGTGTTAGTGTAGCCACTTCCGGTTATTTGTGTATGACTGTGTTAGTGTAGCTGCTTCTGGTTAATTGTGTAACTATGTTAGAGTAGTGGCTTTTGCTTAATTGTGTAACTCTGTTCGTGTAGTGGTGTTTGCTTAATTGTGTAACTTGGTTAGTGTGGCAGCTTTTGTTAATTGCATAACTATGTTAGTATACCAGCTTTTGGTTAATTTTGTAACTGTATTAGTGTGGCAGATTTTTTTTAATTGTATAACTGTTAGTCTAGTGGCCTTTGGTTAATTGTGTAACTGTGTGAGTGTAACAGCTTTTTTTAAATGTGTAACTGTGTTAGTGTAGCAGCTTTTGGTTAATTGTGTAACTCTGTTAGTGCAATGGCTTTGTTAAGTGCATATACTTGTATTAGTATTGCTGCTTCAACTTCATTGCACCTTACAGCATAATGCATCTGCTTGCACTCCATTCTACATACCTGTGGTAGTTTAGCTTGCTCTGCTAAGTGTGAGCACAGGTTTTGTTGTTACTTCTTTGCTCATGCACAGGCAAGTGTAGTTCTTTTTTTTTAAACAAGAAACATCTTTATTAAATTGTCATTTATGACATAGGCCATGTTGCATTTATATAAATGAAAATAAACCATAGCGACCCAATCTCAGTTGTAAACATTATACATTCCAAACCGTGCCAACACAACTGTAGCTGCAAACATTATACATCACTTTTAACATATCTAGACATTCTTAGTAAACCATTACATAGCTCATTCAGATCCTGCTTTCTTTTAAACCTTGTTCCTCCTGTGCATGTATCGATTCCACATTCCCCATTTTTTCCTATGTAATTTACATCTGATGTTTTATAAATGTCCCAATTCAAGTGGTTTATCTCTTTTACTATCTTTGCTGCTTCTAGTAAAGCTGGATAACACTTTGATTTCCATTTTCTAGTAACTGCTTTTTTTGCAGCAATCCTAATTAGACTCAACAAGGCCTTACCATGTCTAGACAATTCTGACTGTATCATAGCTCAAAAATATAATTTCCCTAGTTACTCCAATTTGCTTACCTGGTATTTCCAACAGAGCAGTCTGCAGGGAATCATTAAAGTCTGCCAACTCATTACACTCCCAGGAAATATGGCCCAGTTATCGCTTTCTTCCCCATCACACCTCTGATATTTGCTGTCTACCTGAGGAAAAATTCTTTGTAGTCTGATTGGGGTACAAAAATACCTTTGTAAATGCTTCCAGGCAAAGATCCTAAATCTTTGTTGCATATTTGGGAGACATACATATATACCTCCATTGTTTCTTTGTGAATTGCTTACGTAATCTCTCTTCCCAATCCTTCCTAACCTCCTCTGATTGGTTCTTATAGTTAACATGCAATATTTTATATGCTCTACTAATTGTTCCTTTCTTAATGACAACTTCTGTTATAGATTCGACTAAAAACTTTACCAGTGCTGGTCTTTCGTTTAGGACCCACCTATTTATTTCTATTTGCCTATACTCTGACATTAATCCTTCATATGGAAGGCAATCTCTAGCCTGCAGACCAAGTAGGTTCTTGGTGTCCTCCCATTCTATTACCTTACCCTCTCTAGTCATTTGTCCCCAATGCTCCCAATGCTCTGCTTCCTTTGCCAGTTTTCTCCAATAACCTCCCCCCACTTATTGTCTGTATTCCTAATTGCAGTCATCCCTATTGGCAGAATCTCCTTTTTCCATTCCCTTGTTGGTTTAGTTCTTAGAATACTTTCTGCTACTTTATGAATATAATATTCTGTATGATTATTGTTATTCTCCTTAAAGGTCTACATCCAAATCCCAACCTCTCCTTGTTTCTTGAGTTTCCCCCTGTTTCATCATCATCCCTTTCCACTTTGAATTATAGTTTTCCACTTGTGCTTTGCATAGGAGCCTTAACTGTGTTGATCTGAAATACCCCTTCAACCTGGGTAATCCCAATCCACCCTGTTCTACTGGAAAATAAGCATATCTCACTATCTTCCCATGCCAGATAAAATCCTTCAGCTCTTTGTTAATTGCTATCAGCCACATCTCCTCTGGTTGATAAAAATATGCCTGACCTGTGTAAAGGGACTAAAAACAGTTTAACTGGTTGTATTTTACTATCAATACCCAAATAACAGAGCTTCCATTTTCTCAGTTTTTGTATTATCTTTTGTTTAGTCTTTTCCCATATATCCTTAGCTGCCACACCAGTATAATTTTTAATCCATACTCCTAAATACTTCATTTTATCATGTTCCTATAAATATGGATATTGATGAACCAATTCATATATGGGTACATACTTTACCGCTATTGCTTTTGTTTTAGCTTCATTAATTTTGTATCCTGAAAAAGTTTGGAAATATCTCAATATGTTCCACAACAGTCCCTTTCTGGCTTTGTCAGGTATAAAATAATGTAATCTGCAAATACAGCCAGCTTTTCTTGACTACCATATCGATTATATCCTTGAATTTCTGAGTCCCTTCTTTTCTTTACCAATGGTTCTAAATATAATGCAAATAACAAAGGGGAGAGAGCACACCCCTGCCTGGTTCTGATGCTCAAGCAGAGATTATCAGAGAGGACCCCACACACTTTAATTTTTACCTCTGGTCCTATATATAGCCTCCTAATCAACCTTATAATTTTAATCAGGAAATGCAAATGCTTCCATTGCTCTGCTCATAAAATCCCAGCTTACTCTGTCAATTGCTTTCTCTGCATCAAGATCCATCAGCAACAGTGTTATTTTCTTACATTCTGCTTTCCTCTAGATCATCACTGTTCTGTTAATGTTGTCAAATGTTTGCCACCCCTCCACAAAAACACATTGATCCATATGGGTTCCTACTACATTATCGAAAGATAATGTAATCGAATGCTCAGAACTCCAAAACGGCTGCATTTTAGGTTCATAGGTTCATAGGTTCATACTAGGCTATCTGCCCGAGGGCATTTACAAGCCTAGCCCATAGTTTTGTGGCTTACGCCACCCCTTTAGTATGGGGAACTATACCCATTATTTTGCTGTGCCTCTGTCGAGCAGTGACACTGAGGTAATCCCTGGGGTATATCTGCGATCTCCCATCCATTGGTCAAGATTTCTCTTGAACAAGGCCAGCGAGGTGCTCTGCCTCACATGTACCGGGATTTTGTTCCACAGCATAGGGAGTCTTTGGGTGATGAATCTATCCCTCCAGCACGTCCTATTAATAGCCGTGTCGAGGTTTAAGTCTCCCGCCCTTGTGGCTCTGATGGATCTAGATTTTTTGAGGTGAAGCATATTCATCAAATCTGGGTTTGACATGGCCTTGTATGTTAGGCAAAGGTCACCTCTGAGCAAGCGGTAAGCGACTGAATAGAGCTGGAGTTCTTTCAGTCGGGCAGCATAGGACAGATTTTGAGACCTTTTATCCTTTTGGTGAGGAACTTTTGTGGCCTCTCCAGCTGCTGCAAGTGTCGGGTCAGATACATTCCGAATGGGGCATTGTACTCAATCATTGGTCTGATGAGTGATGAGTAAAGGGAGACAATGACCTCCCTTGATCTAGATGAGAATCCCTTTATGATAAGGTGGGCAATGTAGAAGGTCTTCCTAACTACTTTAGCTACATGGGTGTCGAATGACAGACTACTATCAACCTGGGTCCCCAGGTCCCTGATAACTTCTTCTGTGCTCAGTGGATTGCCACCTATTTGGTAGCTAGGGGTAACCTTGTTTTTCCCGAAGGGTATGACTATGCATTTTTTGGCATTTAACTTTAGGCCGTGGCTCTGGCACCAGTTATCCGTTTCTGTGAGACCCTTCTGAAGGATATCTGTGTCAGATGTGTTTTCTACTATGGTGCCCAGTTTGCAGTCATCTGCAAACTTTGTCAGCCATAACCCTCCTGTGTTTGCTTGTACTTCAGAAAAGTAGATGCCAAACAAGAGTGGGCCCAAGACTGAGCCCTGTGGGACACCACTTGTGACAGGCTTTGAGTCCGACATGGCGCCAGCAACTCTGACCCTGTGGGTTCTGTCACTCAGCCAGTTTGCAACCCATCTTGTGATGTATGGGTTAACATTTAAGCTGATGAGTTTTTCAATGATACCCGAGTGGGGTATTGTATCGAAGGCCTTAGCCAGATCGAGGTAGGCTGTATGGACTGCCTTTCCCTCATCAATGGCTTTGGTGACTGTTTGAAAAGTCAACCAAGTTTAAAAGGCATGATCTGCCTTTGACAAAGCCAAACTGGGTTGGATCCAAAGTCTGCAAATTCCCTATGTCTTTATTTATGAGGTCCATTATGATCCTCTCCATGGCTTTGCAGATAAGGCTTGTCAAGCTGATGGGCCGGTAATTTCCAGGGTCTGTGGAGGCACCACCTTTGTGAAGTGGGACCACAGTTGCAGTGCGCCACTCCCTGGGTACATATCCAGAGGTAAGACTTTGATTAAACAGTTGTCCTAGCTGTGGGTTTAATTCCTCATTGAGTTCGTGGAGCACACAGCCGGGGACACCATCAGGTCCCATGGATGCTGTGTTTTTTGCTTTGGAGGGAGCAGTTCTCACTTGGGCGCTGGAGATGTTTGGGGGGCTGCACTCGTTTGGTATAGATATCTCTCCTTTTGGGGGGGAGGGGAGAAGTTTGCACTGAACCTGTCAGCCAGTATGTTGGCAATGTCTGTAGGATCAGTAATCTTCACATCATTTTGAACTAGTTCTGAGCATATCTGGGAGTTTCCTCCTAGGTTTCTAACATAGCTAAAGAAGGCCTTATGATTTGTCTTTTGAGTCTTTAGCTATTTTTCTCTCGAAATTTGCTTTGGATGATTTTATGAGAGCTCTTAGTGTTTTACTTATAGTGATCAAGGGTGTCTTACCTTTTAAGGATTTTGCTCTATCTTGTAGTAGCTTCCTCCTTTTGTTGTAGAGTTTGTTTATGGCTGGGGTCCACCAGACTGGACGCTTGCCTTTGGTACAAAGAGTCTTTGTTTTGCTTGGGATTGCCTTATCCATGCAGTCCTGCAGGTGCTGGTAGAAGGCATTTGTAAGTGATTCAGCGGCTTGAGTATTGTTTTCCGCCGGCTCGAGGGCCTGAAAGGAGACCACACTAGTCTTTAGAAGTGTGAAGTCGGCTTTCGAGAAGTTCTTTACTGTGGTCTTTTTATTTCAGGTGGGGTGGGATGAGGACCTCCAGCGAGATTAGTTTGTGATCTGATCTCACCAGTGAGGGGTATACTTCGGTGTTGAACATTGTGCTCCCATGTTCGTGATGATGAGATCAAGTATGTTATCTCCTCTTGTGGGGATGGTGACTAGTTGTTCCATGGCATTTGAGTTTATGAATTCCAGGAACTTTTGGGCTAGGGTGTTTGGGCTTGAGTAGTGTTCCCAGTCTATATTAGGGTAATTGAAGTCACCTAGTATGATGGTGTTTGGTGATACATTTATCCCCTCTAGTGTTTTCAGGAAGGCCATGTGAGGTTCCTGAGTTTGTGAGGGTGGCCTGTAACATGCTACAATTTGCAGAGCAGTCTTGCCTATGGTTAATTGCACCTGGATGGTCTCCGATGCATCGTGCGTTGCCACCAGTCTTGAGGTGTGGGTGTCCTTGATGAATATGGATACCCCCCTCCTTTCTTGGTATTGTCCAGATTTTGGGGCCAGAACGCATGATATGAGGTAAAACCTGATAGCGCTGGGGTGCTCTCAGGAGCCTTGAACCAGGTTTCTGTCACAGCACAGACATCGATGTTCTCCATACTGAGAAGGGCCTCGAGTGCGTGCATTTTGAGATTTAGACTTCTGGCATTGAGCAGAGATTATCAGAGAGGATCACATTGTGGGATCGCAGTCCAGTGAAGATTGGGATCTTTGCCCTTTCCTCACTGTAGTGCGATCTCAGAGTTGTAATATATATTTAGTAGGGGGTGTGGGGGCCACAGCCCCTCACAATAAAAGCTTGGATATGCAGCCATTTTGACATTTTGAGCGTTCAATTACGTTATCTTTCGATAACGTAATATGAACCCGATCCATATCTATCAATTTTGGCATCACTTTTGCCATTCTTTTAGCCATTACAGACATAAACACTTTATAATCATGGTTTAGTATTGAAATGGGCTTGTATGAAGCTGGATCTGATGGATCTTTACCCTCTTTTGGTATTACAGCTACCACCGCTTTCTTCTAGGATGTTGGTACTTCTCCTCCTCTTAAAATACTGTTAAACAAAACTTTCCAGATCTTTATCAGTTTTTTTCCCTCCTAGCCATCTATTCCTGGGAACTTTCCTGTAGATTGGTTATACATCACTGTTTTTATCTCATCTCCTCCTATCCTAACTATAAGTAATTAAGCCTCAGCTACCTGTAATCTTGGCATATTTAATTCTTCCATAATTATTTCCATTTGTACCTTCCCTGATTTTCATATTTCTTTGCTTTATACAGACTTTCATAGGATTTTTGAAATATTTCTGATATTTCTACAGGATCCCTTGTTATTTTCCTTGTTATAGGCTGTCTAAGCTTGGTGGCAGCCATTTCTACTTTCTGTTGCTTGAGTCATTGTGCTAAAGTTTTTGTGCTCTAAACTTATTATGAAAAAAAAACAGTTGCTTAACAGCAATCTTTCTAAACTCATGCATATTATAGAGGTAATTCCTTATTTTCTGTTTAGCATTCTGTAGTTGCTCCTCTTCTTGTTCTGTGAGATTCACTGTAAATAATTATTGTTACTTCTTAACCATATTTCCCTTTTTTATTTGCACTCTATTTTTAAATTCCACTTTAATTCCCTAACTATATTTTCAGTAGAAGTTTCTATCATCTCTAATAGATCCTGAATAATTTCTACTACCCATTCCTTAAATTCCTCACTTTACAACAGATAGGTGGGAAAGTGCCAGTGTCTCATTTTTATTTCATTACCCTGTGTTTTTATTTTAGTTATTATTAGCACATGATCTGAAATAGTTATTGGATGTGTATCAAGACCTTCAATTAAATACACATGCTCCTGTGAAATGAAAATTCAGTCTAGGCTAGGCCCAGTTTTTGTATCTTGGGGAATAATATGTAAATTCACTCTGAATTCCTATTACTGAACTCACATATTCCATGCCAAATATTTTCAAAAAGTTCTTTAAAAATCTACCCTCCTTTGTTATATTTTCCTTTCTGGGCCCCCAGACACATCTTTACTGTTGTAAATCAAATTCCAGTCCCCAGCTATGAATAATATTTTTTGCTGAAAGCTAATTATTTCTCCCAGAATTTTTTTAGCTCCATTATGGCAGTTTTTTGGCAGAATATAAATGCATGCCAGTGTAATCCTCCTTCCTTGCCAGTAGCTTTTTAGTATTACAAATCTATCATTGTTGTCTTTTTTCCTCTTCTGTTACTATTGGAATTCTTCTTGCAATTAATATAAGTTCTCCTCTCTTCCTTTGCCCAGTAATTCCACCGAATAACCATCCTGAAAACCTTTCTTTATCAAATTCACATGTTCAGTTCTTTCCACGTTTGTCTCCTGTAGCATAGCTATTTGCACTCTACATTTTTTAATATTGTTTACTACTCTTTCTTTTTTGTATTTATCTGTGAGACCATTAACATTTAAAGACATTACAGAAATAAACATATTCTTGAGGGATTATTATTCCCACCTTTTATGTTAATACATTTTTGTTAAATGTCTAGTTCCAGCTTTTGTGTTACATGCATGCACTGTTTGGCAGGTTAATATTTTATAAAATAGTTTCTTGTCATCTCCATTTGAGCCTACAGCACATCTTGCAGAATGTTTTGTATTATTGAAAACCCTCAAATAAAAATAGATGCCCCCAATACCCCTAAAACCAGCTAACTTAATAATAACAGACAAAACTATGTACCTCTTCAAATATTGATGTTTTATCTCATTAATAGGAACAAAAGTTTCAAACTGACAGACACACAGACTCAAGCTAAACAGAAAGAAGGATTATCCTTGTTAAGATGCATGGTAGAGCCTGTGATTCTATTAAGTGCTGTCTGGTTTTGCCTTCTCTTTATAGCTCTCCCAGCTGGGAAAACACTTGAGTAATTTCAGAAAACATTTTCTCCAAGCCATTTCTCTTTATCAGATTGTCTGCTAGTGACATGATAACCAGATACATGACTATTTATTAGAAGAAAAACTTACAGTATTCAATACTCTTTTTCATTTACTTGCTTTCTGTTAAAACGTGTTACTGTATAAAGCTAATGGCCTTAATCCAGTCATTCTGCTATGGAAGAATGAGAAAAAGCACACTCTGTTTTTGTCATGCTCTTTTAACCAGATCCTTTTTCTTTTTGCATTGCAGTACCTATATTTCTTAAAACTCAACAAGCTGACAGAGAAAAAAGAATAGAGAAAGAAACAAAAAGAATAAACAGAAGCATCTATTTACATTAGTATCCCCATTACACTTAAAAATAAACTGAAAACAATTTACTTTATAACATGCAGAGAAAATTATGCACCACTTAAGTAATACTGTTAAGAAAAAAAATGTTTTACTTACAGTTAACTCTCTCCCTCCTCTTTACATCTGCTGAGTATTTTTCTGATCATTAATGACATGAAGTAGGGCATATGCTTTAGAGTCCCCAACAAGGTTGACAAAGTCCAAACAAGTCCAACATTTCCAGATTTTCTTGTTTTACCCTTTTTCACAAATATAATTATTGTTTTGTAATCCCACATTTGTCATTTTCCAAGTTACTGATTTGAATCTCCAAATATTAATGACACAAATTAGGTCATATGCTTTAGATTCCCCTACAAGTTTAACAAACTTCAAGAAAGTCCAATATTTCCTAATTTTCTTGTTCTATTCTTGTTCATCTCCTTCTCCCACACTCTGTCACTGCTTCATCTCCAATGCACTTTTGATTCTTCTAGTCAATTCTTGTGCTTTTTTCCCTTTTCCGTTAAAACATTGGGAAAGGTTTCACTGGCACAGTCTCTCTCTGGTCCTTATTACCAAAAGAGCAAGAAGCAGAATCTCCTTTTTCTTCATAGCTCACTTTTTGTTGGACAAACTTTTTTATTTCTTCCTTAGCATGTACTTCATCAAAAAATGTTCTTGTTCCTCCCGGGAAACATAATTTGAAAACAGCTGGGTACAGCAGTTTGAATCTCATGCCTGCTTCTCTACATTCCCTATATAATGGAATACATTTATTCTATTTCTGCCTGGTGTACAATGACTAATCATTCTCCACAAACACTCTGCTGTCTCCCACTTTTAGTAGTTTGTCCTTCTACCACAGTTTTGTCAGAATCAACTCCTTCTGCTGGTAAGATTGCATTTTTACTATTAAAGGAGTGTAGTTCTGTCTTGAGCTGTGCTAAACATTTAGGCTTCTGCTGCTTGCATGTGCATGTGCAACTACATCTTTGTATTGCATCTGCATATTATTCATTCCAGTATGTGTTATGTAATTGCTTGCATATCCATTTTGTCTTCAGCATGTGTAAAACATGAAGAGAATTCTGACTGCTGTCACAGGAAGCAGCATAGGGGTTGGCACTGCGGGGTTAGTAAGTTGCATCCTCTGTCCTGTCCTTTAGCATATCTGCCATACTACCTTTATCCTCATCACTAATGTTTTGCTTTCCATTTTGTCTCCTTTCTGCAGGTCACTATGGTCCACTAGAGCAATAGGCATATCATACACTGCCTGTTGCTGCCAGGGTCAAGTCTGTAGCTGAAGCTGAAGGGGGTGAGACTGATTTACTGGGGGGGGGGTTGCAGCTTGTCCCAGGCAGATATCCCAACTCATTTCCCAGCCCTCTGCTGCAGGAACTAGAGCATCTGGTGAAGGAAATAGATGATGGGGTGATGACAATCTGGGTTACCATCACCAAACCCAGATATACCCCAGGGATTACCTCAGTGTCACTGCTCAACAGAGGCACAGCAAAATAATGGGTATAGTTCCCCATACTAAAGGGGTGGCGTAAGCCACAAAACTATGGGCTAGGCTTGTAAATGCCCTCGGGCAGATAGCCTAGTATGAACCTATGAACCTATGAACCTAACCCTGCTGCAGTGCATATCAGACTCACTGGATTAGCTTCTGCCTTACTCCCTTTCACCCCTTTCTTCTTTGGAGGGCTTTCCGCGCACACACACACACACACACACACACACACACACACACACACACGCACACGCACACGCACACGCACACACGCACACACACACACACACACACACACACACACACACACACACACACACACACACACACACACACACACACACACACACACACACACACCACAAGCCATGAGACCACCAGCTGACCACCGAAATACAAAATCTCCATCTACTATGTCCCAGTAAAGTCTCTCTGAGCCAGTCAGTAGCTGGCAAGCTGCTCATAGCTCATACCTCTCAGCCTCTTAGCACAAGAAATCTGGACAAAGCCTGATATAATATGGGGACAAGGGCCCAAAAATAGGGACAGATTTTAAATATTGCTCTTATTAACACAGGATTTGTGTTAACATGCATTTTCTGAAGGATATGAAGTCTGAAACTCAAATATATGTCATTATTTAGTAACTTCAATCCTCAGATCATCCCAGTGAATTGCCAGAAAACCAGAAATTTTATGACAGACTGACCAAAAATATGAGATAAAAACGTGGACATTCTGTGAAAATCTGGACAGTTGAAAGCTATGCCACAGTTCTTAACCATTTGTTTATTTATGTGCCCCCATATCTACTGCCTTGTGTGCACACATCTGCCTATGTTGATTTGTCAGTGTCAATGGTTCAACAATTAATACATTTGCCTTTGTGGCTGGAAGGCCAGAAGGCTGTGGGTTCTAGTCCCACTTGAAGTGACTGGATTGCTAACATGCAGTATGGCATTAGGGGGTGCTGTACTCCTGAGTGTATGATTCTTTGGATGAGACTTTAAACTATGGTTGCAACTGCTTATTTTGATGGTAGCTCAGGTGGATGTAAATAATCCCATGGCACCCATTGAAAAGAGTAGTGGAAGTTTCCTAACACCCTGGCAAAATTTCCCCTAGTAGTATAAATACAATCTCATGTGTCCCCTGAAGTAACCTGGACAAAAAGGGATAAAATAAAAAAAAATTCTGCTCTTCTATATGTGCTTGTGTCCCTTCATCTCTTTCTTCATATATACAAATGGAGGTCTTTGCACACACACACACACACACACACACACACACACACACACACACACACACACACACACACACACGCACGCACACACACGCACACACACACACACACACACACACACACACACACACACACACACACACACACACACACACACACACACCAAAAATAGATATAATACCTTATATTCCATCCTGCCATTTCACACATGCACACAAAAATATATTTAATACCTTCCATTCCACCCTGCCCCCTGGCATTATTTTGCAATGTACCTATTATATGTTCATACTGCGGTGGTGGTGCTGCGGTAGCGTTGCCACCTCACAGTAAGACTCTGTCCAGTTCGATTCTCAGCTAGAGCGTCTTCTGCGGGGAGACATACGTGAATGGGCGTACCGTCGTTGAAGGTTGTGTGTCAGGGCTGGCAACTTGGCACGTAAAAAATCTACTGCCATTCATTAGAGGACCGGAGTTCTGCTGTGGCGACCCCTAACCAGGAAAAGCCGAAAGACACAACAACCTATTTTATGTTTACTAACTTGCTATAACTCTCATTTTTGTTTTCTTGTTATCCCCCATTCTGCCCTTTTTACCAAAAAATAAGGCATCTGGATTACTGGACATCTATTCACAGGTATATCACAGCTTCTGTTTTTTTTCCTTGGGAGCATTGGGCTATAGCCAACATCTACAGGTGAGATCTCATGCTACCTGTTCTGCTGTAATTTCTGTTTCCATGAGTCCCGCATAATGCGGTAAGAAATGCTGCCTCGGCCTTCTTCATTCACTCTGTTGATCTGCTTCACTTAGAAGGTATCTTGCCTATCTCCGTGCAACACAGCTTTCTGCATCCACTCGCTACATGTCCTTCTTACTTATTCATATTTGTTTAGCACTGCAGTGAAGACAGTCTTTCTGGCATTAAGTCTGTGCCACATTACAGCAGCACTAAATGAATTTCTGTCTTATTCTAAGCCATAACAAACACAGGTATAAAGTTAACTACTAAATAATGAAGCATACAACGAGAAGGCATTCTGATCATGCTAACACAGTCAGTGATGTAGTAGTCTACATTAACAAGATTGTAATGCATGAAAACTGAAATAATTGTAAATATCAACAACATACTCAGGTCTGTTTTTACCACTAAAAAAGACTGGTTAACTTCAAAAATACGAGTTGATTGTGTCTATATTTTGACTACCCCAATGAAAAAATTTGAAGTGACAGCTTTTTAGCTTAAAGTCAACCTCTCTGTGGAATTAGGTAACTTGCATTACAATAATTAGATATTTTATTAAACATTCTGGTCTATTTCTGTTCATCTGATTTACAGAAGCACACTTTGCATCCTGTAAGTGACAACTAGTTAATATAATTCCAAGACAGAGAAGGAAAAAATCAGGAATTAATTGTCCATTGCATTATAATCGTCTTAGCCAGTTTATACAAAGCCTTCATAACCCAGCAAGAAAAAAGCATATATATTGAAGTTATAAGGGTTACAATCGTTGGACATTTGCCAAACTGTTTTATATGAGAGTGGTCAGGAACAACTTATAGATTTTCTGAAACCGACAGTGATAGATTTGGTTAGATCCTCATAGAGTTTCACATTTATTTGGACCATGTTAAGGCATTGGACAGTGTGCCTAATAAGGGTTTCATAAAATGTCCTGGTACATTGTAAAGTTAACAATTATTTAATATCCTGGAAGATATGTAGGTTGTCAAGCTGAGAGCAGTAAAAAAATTATTCTCATGACAGGTGTGCCTTGAGATTCCATGTCAGACTTGTTTGTTTAACATCTTTTTTGACATGTCTTCATCGTCTGAAAGACAGCTTCTTTGGTAAATGATGTGATCTTTTCAAAGAATTTATAATTAATAAAAATGAATGATGTTTTAGTAACCTACAGCATGCTTTCTCTTACATTGAATAATGAATATTGAAAAGTTGTAGACTGGTATTGACAAAAAAACAAACCACGAGAAAAAAAACAAGTAAAAATAAAATAAGATATACCACAAGGCAGGAAGTAAAACACTGAAAGGCAGCAAAATAAAAATAATTTCTTTATTAAAGCAAATGAACACTGTGGCACTTTCTCTAAAACAGCCTTCAGGGAGTACTGAAACACAAATAACCAAACCCATATATACATAACTTAATTACCCTATAAAACAATTACAACATAATTAATCAATTAAATGAGAACTTTCCAATTACAATCAAAAATCGTACACAGTGTTTATCCCCAACAATGCATAAACATGTGAATAAGAATCACAGGCTCTACCAGGGTCTATATTATAAACCCGAAAGCCGAATTCAGCGAATCTGAGTTCATCGACACATAAAGATCGTTGACTTGAAATGAGCGAACACCGTAAATGCGCCATACAGTTAAAATAAACCCAACCCAAAAAAACTAAAGTAAAACACTTTTAAAACGTTTTTGCAGGGGGGCTTGCCCCCCACACCCCCCTACTTAAATATACCAACTCCAAGACCGCACTACAGTGGGGAAAAGGATTTACTTCGTTATCCCCACGATCACCCTGCTGGCTAAGGAAATCCATTTGGCGCTCTCCCTTTCGGCGTTTATGGTGTTCGCTCATTTCGTACATCGACCTTTATGTGTCGATGTACACAGATTCGCTGAATTCGGCTTTCAGGTTTCTGATATAGACCCCTCTACCATGCTGATGAGAATTATTGAAAAGCTGCATATTTTGCTGTTTGCAACACCTGTATATGGCATTATACTCTTAACCATTTCTGCCTAGCTATATCTAAACATGTAGAAAATAAGGGTCACCTGCCAAGAAAGTTGATGAATGCATTATTCCATTAAAAATCAATACATAGCTTGGTTATTTTTTTTTTCATGCTCAAAAAAAAAAAAAAACATTTCAAACACATACACCATACTAAATGCTATAATAAATGCTATAGCTGAGCGTTGCTTCTCATTAGGTTTTATCCTAGTAAATATGCGGAACAAATAGCTGTTAAATAATTTAGTTTCTTAATAATGTAGTATTCTGTAAGACCGTTAATGAAGATCTGCGCCTACTTTTCAGAATTATTCAGTATTCATTATTTTTTTTTCATATTTTGCTTATAACTGGCAAGCTACCAGTTGTGCTGCTAGAACAGGAGATTCTTTTTTGAGAGAAGTATTTATTCACATTACAGAAGGGCAAATGTAAGGTAAAGACTGCTGCTTATATAGAATATGTTCTGCCATTCAGTAAAATATAGTAATTTCCCCCATAAGAAAAAAATTGTGATGTTACTGAGTGAAACGTTCCATCTTAATTATAACCATGAATAACTGGGGCACTTTCGTTTGAATAGTCCAGTTAAATTATACAGTTGAATCCTCCAGTTTGTTTCTTTCAAGTGTGGGCTCCATCTTAATTATAATCCAGTAAGCCCAGAGGCGCCAGAAGCTGTTGAAGACTGGGGGGGGTAGAGGGGTGACAGGGGCACTTAGTGATCTAAAAAGAGCAATTTTTTAAAACTATTTATTACCACAACATAGGTTCACTTGGAGGACATTTTAAGCTTAACCAGTTTCCATTTCGATGCTTGAATTAACATTTCCTGATTGGTCTTACCTATCCCATGGCTTATAATTGTATATTAGCCCTAGTGCGAATAAAAGTGATCACACTGTAGATAATTTGAGGGGACCCATGTAAGGGATGCAGCATTTAGGAACTGCCTCTATCCATTAGTGGCACGAGGGGTAATCCTAGAGTATATTTTCTATTACCCATCCTTAGATCCAAGTTGCATTTGAATATGGACAAGGATGAGCTTTGTTTTACTTGAATGGATAGTCTCTTCTGCATATATATCTATCTCTCCACAACATTCAGTTTAGATAGCCGGACTGAGTATTCTTGATGGGGTGCACTTCAGACGATCAAGTTGCTAAAATCTTGAAATGCTTATGGTCGAGACCATATGATCGAGTTACAGAAACTAGAAAATCTGAAGGGGGGGTTAAAAAATTGTGGAAGTACCTTAACTGAGGGATTCTGCAGGGGGGGGCGATTCCTCTGCACCCCTGCTACTTAAATATACGAACTCTGACATTGTGCTACAGTGGGGAACAGGGAAATCTGTACATGTTTTATTTTTCTTGTATGTGTTCACTTCTGATGTTCGAGTTTCTAAAACTCGAACATATGGCTTCGAGCATATGCATTTCGAGATTTCAGCAACTTGATCATCTGAAGTGAATCCTCCTGATGCCATTTGACTTGCTGATGTTCAGTAGGTCCACCTGTATTAGGTCAGAGGATGCCTTGTATGCCAGACACATCACCTCTATGCACTCTGTAGGATACTGAGTATAGTGATAAATCTTTTTGGTGGTCCATGCAAGACCTACAGGACTTGTATCCTTTTAGTAAGGTATCTCTGTGGGTATTCTAATTGTTGCATGGGTCTGGATAGATACATGCCACAGTGGGCATTATACAAAATGAGTGACCTAATGAGGGCTTTGTAAAGGGGTACAATAACATTTCTAGAGCTAGTCACAATCAGTTTGTTTATAAGCCGTGCAATATAGAATTACTCTGGGCACATGTTGGTCAAACGTTAGGTCACTGTACACAAAAGTTTCCAAATGCCAAATAACTGGCTCAGTTCTCAGGGGGCATTGTCAATTTGGCAGTTCCCTGGAGTAGATGACTTCCCAAAGGATACAATAATGTATTTCTTGGAGTTTAGTTTCAATTCATGATTCTGGCATCAGTTATTGTTTGGGACAAACCTTCCTGCATGATGGTTAAGTCATTTGGGGATTCAATAACTGCTCCTAGCTTGCAGTCATCTCAAACCTAGTCTGCCAAAAACCCTTTGGTATTTCTTTTTACTTTTGAGATGTATATGCCAAACAGAAAAAGTCTCAGCACCGAACTCTGGGGGACACCATTGGTGACTGGTCTCTTCCCTTATTTTGATCTCCTGCATCCTGTGAGCAAGCATACATGTATACGTTCTTTGATTCACCTTCCTGATTGTATTAACCTGATTGTATTAAATTATATTCCTTGTATAATACTGCACCACTTGTTGGAATGTGTTTTAAATTTGTAGTTTGAAACAGTCTTCTAGTGAGCAATGAAACAAAATGTATGAACCAATAATGACAAAACTACCCATTTCAGAAAATTAAAACCATAAAAGGCCACTTAAACTTCTGTCATTGCAATCCACCAATATCAGTAAATATGCAAAATCTCTGCAGAAGTAAGTCATCTAAAGAATTCCACATTAAAGGGATCTGTAACTAATGAAGAGGTTGCTGCTAGCAAACAACTTTATATTTCATTGTTTCATCTATAAATAAAGTGCCTGCTGCCCTTGAAGAATAATTTGCCTGTGCTACATTAAAAACATGATAAGCTAGTAATTTTGCAATGGGGAATGGATGGCAAACTGATAACGGGTTTATAGTTACTAAGTAACTCCTCCAAAGGAGGACATTTGTAAGGACTGCAGCATCCACTCCCATTAAAGTACAACACAGTACAGGATCCATCTACATACTGTGGGAGTAGAACCCACAGCCTTCTGCATCAAAAGCAAGTATACTACTTGTTGTGCTACTAACAATGCAAACAACTTAGCATAAGTAGCATTGAACTTTTCTAACCCTGAAGCTTTCAGCTCTTTGTAAAATCCACTTGATGATCAACTAAATCTCTCAACTTCGCAGCACAAGATATCTGGAAAAAGGCAACATTTATTTGGGGGGGGGGGTGCAAAGGACCAAAACCAGGGACACATTTTAAATCTTGCTTGCATAATCTTAGAAAGTTGCTAAAATAAAGTGTTTTATGTTACCATGTCTTTCCTCAAAAAAGACTGAAACTTAAAGAGCTATCATTATTTAGTGAATTCAGTTCTCACTGATTTGCCAGAAAAACACAAATTTTAAGAGGAACAGACCAAAAGTATGAGCCAAATACTCTGTGAAAATCTGGACAGTGGAGAGCTATGGACTCAAGTCTCTGAATCACAAGTGGTGGTATGGGTAGAGAATTCAGGCTGTTGTTTGAGCCTGAGTAACACTAACCACCAGGTATACCTAACTTGGGCATTTTACACACACACACACACACACACACACACACACACACACACACACACACACACACACACGCACACACACACGCACTCACACGCACGACACACACACACACACACACACACACACACACACACACAGACACATGTGCGGGCGGGAGCAACACAACTCCTGCAGATAAAAGAGCAAACCTCTCCTTACCGGCATGACTCTGGATCTGGCAGCACCAACAGAACAGCAGCAGCATAACTCCTGTAACACAGAGCAATAAGAGAACAAGAGCAGCTAGTTTAATTAGTTTAAATTCCACTCGCGAATCCATGTCAGCGTGAAAACTCCACTTCATTAATTTTTCCCAACAGGTCTTGCAGCTGTAAAAGTGGGGGGCTCCCCCTCCCCCTGGCTCTATGGTTCCGGCACCCATAAGTAGGCTTAAAATCCGAATTAATGTCAACATCTGTGGTTGTACTGTGATGCATGTCTTCTTGTTTTATTTGGCTGCCACTGGTGTGACTAATCCCTTACATGTGCTGAATCCTCTTCATTCTTTTGGCACTATATGCATCAGCCATACAATTATCTTTGTTAGCCTTTAAGAAAAAGGCCTTTATTTTAGCAATTCATCTGCATTTTAGTGAGACTGGTATTGGTAAGGATATCTGTGATGTCCTGTCCAAGTCAACTCCTTCTTCTGAGTGTATCCAGTTTTCAGTGAACATCTTGTTATGAAATTCTTCTTACTGTTGATGGTCCGCTACTCAGGTCATCATTAGGTGACCCATCTCTGTTCAGGCTAACTTTAATTTTATCTCTTGTTTGAGCCAGTAAAAACTCATTGCAGGACACATAGGCTCATAGGAGGTTACTAGGCTAATGGCCCAAGAGCCTTTACAAGCCTAGCCATGTAAAAAACCTGTGTAACCTAATTGACCATAGTTAGATGATCATTATTAGCAGAGTGATTCTATGATCAGCACCAACTACCCCTGTCCCTGAAGGGACATAGGTACCACACCCAGGTTGAATTTATGGTCACCCATCCAAATGTCAAGGTTGCACTTAAATAGGGTCATTGAGGAGCTCTGCTTAATATGAAGTGAGAGCTTATTCCAGAGGAGCAGCAATCTCTGGGAGATATATGTCTCAACAACATGTTTTGTTAATGTCACAGGCTAGGTAGAGATCCCTGGAGTGAGTGACTCTTGTCCCATTTGATTTGTGGATATGCGGCATTTCCATTAGGGCAGAGTCAGAGACTGCTTTGTAAGCCAGGCACAGGTTGCTTTTCAGCAGCTTGTATGATACAGAGTACAGTGACAGGACTTTCAGTCTTTTCATGTAAGTCCCATTTTGGAGGCCCTGGATTTTCTTGGTTAGAAACCTCTGTGGTCTCTCCAGTTGCTGCAGGTGTCTGGTGAGATTATATATATATTTAGAAGGGCGCATTGTACCCAATTAGTGGTCTTATAAGGGTTGACTACAAAGGAGTTATAACCTCCTTAGTCTAGGATGTGATGCCCTTATTTATGAGATGCACAATGTAGAAGGCTTTCCTTACCACTATGGATACATGGTGATCGAAGTTTAGATCACCATCAACCTGTGTTCCTAAGTCTCACACCGCAGGGTTTGAGTTTAGAGTGGTGCTATCTATATCATGATTAGCAGGGGCTACTTCTTTACCAAAGGGAATAATGAAGCATTTTTGCATTTAGTGTTAGTCTGTGACTTTGGCACCAATAATTTGTCTGTATCAGTCCCGTCTATAATATGTTTACATCATTGCGAGACAGTGATTGCACCCAGTTTGTAGTTATCTGGTGATCGAAGTTTAGATCGCTATCAACCTGTGTTTCCAAGTCTCGCACAACTGGGTTTGAGTTTAGAGTGGTGCTATCTATATCATGATTAGCAGGGGCTCCTTCTTTGCCAAAGGGAATAATAAGGGATTTTTTTGCATTTAGTTTTAGTCTGTCTGTGACTTTGGCACCAATAATTTGTCTGTATCACTCCCTTCTATAATATGTTTACATCATTGGGAACTCAGTGATTGGGTCTAGTTTGCAGTCATCTGCAAACTACTTGTAAGACACAGGCCTGCCTTTGCTTTTGCCTGGACCTTAGAGAAATAGATTCCAAACAGTAGAGGGCCCAGTGCAGATCCTTATCTTACTTCACTGGTAACTGGTCTAATGATGAAGGTGGACCCCCCAACTTTGACAGTGTGCATTTTGTTTGTCAGCCATCTGGCTACTCATCTAATGATATATGGGTTAATCCCCAGCTAGGAGAGTTTCTCAATGATCCTTGAGTGAGGAATTGTGTCAAAAGCCTTGGCTAAATCCAGGTAGGTGGTATGTACTGATTTGCCCTCATCCAGGGCTTTGGTGACATTCTCAAAGAAGCCCACCAGATTTAATAAGCAAGATCTACCCTTGACGAAACCAAACTGGGTCAGGTCAAGAGATTGAAGGTCACTTGTGTCCTTGTTGATAAGGTCCATGATGATTCTTTCCATGGCCTTGCAGATAAGACTGGTAAGGCTTATGGGTAAATAGTTTCTTGGGTCGGTTGATGGACCCCCTTTGTGCAAGGGGATTACTGTTGCTGTTCTCCACTCTGCTGGAACAAAGCTAGTGCTCAGGCTATGGTTAAAGAGAGTGTGAAGTGGTTCTGCTAGGTCTTGTTTTAGATTATTTAATAAGCAACCTGGGATGTTATCTGGTCCCAATGAGGCCGTGTTTTTGGCTCTTGTATGACCTGTTCTTTGGAGATACTTGATAGAGGACTGGTGTCAGGAATGCTTTGGGGTATGGCTGGTGGAGACAGGGGGGGGAAGTTATTGCCAAACCTGTCAGCTAGCAGGTTGAAAATTTCCTCAGGTTCAGTGGTACCATCCACTATACGTTCGGCACACAACTGGGCATTACCTTTTAGGTTTCAGATGTAGCTGAAGAATGCCTTATGGTTATCTTTAGCCAGGGATGCTAATTTAGGCTCAAAATTAGCCTTAGAGGACTTTACAAGATATTGGATTTGCTTGTTCAAGCTGTGCAGGCTATTCTTCCTTTGTTGAGTAAGTTCCCTCTTGTTCTTAGACATCAGTTTATTTCTTTTGTTATATAATTTATTTATACTTAAAGTCCACCAGGATGGGATTTTTTTTTCATTAGGACCTGATTTTAGTCCTGACAGGTACAGCTGAGTCAGTACATTTGTTTAAGTGGCTATAAATGGCATTTGCATACTCTTCTGCAGAGGAGTCATTGTTGGCTGTGTTAGTTGGGGCTTTGAAACTTTTTATACTATCGCTTAGTAGGCTATAGTTTGCAATGGAGAAATTTTTAATTTTTTTTTGCTCCTGTTGGGGTGTCAGGTCTGATCATTACTTCAAACAGCACAAATTTATGGTCTGACCATACCAGGGAGGGCAACACACAGGGGGCAGTGCAGTTACCTCCCATATTGGTGAACACTAGGCCTAGGACATTTGGGCCCCTTGCAAGGGTGCAGACCAACTTCCAGGGCATTTAAATTAACAAAATCCAGGAACCTCAGAGTGATCATGTTTGTGCTTGTGTAAGTCGCCCAATCAATGGAAGGATAGTTGAGATCTCCCAGGACCAGGTGTTTGGCTGTATACTGAGCAACTCTAGCAAGTTCAGGCAGGCAATGTGCTTCTCCTGGTTCATGGTGGAGGACCTGTAGCTAGCGATGATGTGATAGGGTATTTTGTCTATAGTTATTTGGACCTGGAGAAGCTCAAGAGAGTCATACTGTTTTGCCAGTCTCATGGTGTATTTGGATTTAATGAAGATGGATTCACCTACACCTTTGGTTCTTTCACACTCATTTTGAGGTCTGAACATGTGAAAGGCATTGCAGCCTTGTACTGCTGGAGTGCTTTCTGTGGTCTTGAACCAAGTCTCAGTGACTGCACAGATGTCAGCACATTCCAAGATGAGGAATGCATCCAGGGAGTGCACTTTATTGTTTAGGCTCCTAGCATTAAGCAGAATGACCTTGAGTTTGCGTCTAGTGTTTTGACATTGCCTAAAAAAGGCACTATGGGGAGGCAAGCATCTTTGCCAGTATCAGAAAGTCTTACAGAGACAGGTAAAGGCCACCTCTGGCAAAGCAGCATGGTCTGTCAGCCATGTCTTCCCAGGCTGGCAGATACTGGATCCCCCTGGAGTGACACCAGAAGCTAAGCCAATTATTGAAAATCAATAGTTTTTTGGCTATATTGTGGCATCATCCTAGGTGAAAGTCGAATGCTTACTAGGGCTAGGGACATACCTGCTTGGGATCCATAATCTGAGAGTTCAGTCATGTCTCTCTTCATATAGTCTAGACGGGTACGTCTCAAGTCATTCACTCCAACATGTATTATGACAGAGTCATAAAGATAATTGTTATTGAGTGACCTGAGTGCATGCGCAATTTGACGGATCCTCACACCTAACAGGCAGCTGACTGTGACCTTCTCCTTGTCCAACCTGGTGAGGGGAACGTCTGTGTTTCTCACTACTGGGTCACCTATGACTAGGACATTAGGTTTTGAGGTGTTTTGCTTAGGGGCTTAATTGCTGAAATACTGATATGTGTGTTGTTATGTGTAGTGGTAGATTCTGCTTGTGTACCAGTATGTGTTGGTTGTTTGTGCTTGGTAGGTTTCTGGTCTTTTGGTAGACTCTTAGTAAGAACCTCCACATATGTGGGTTTATGTGTCTTGACCTTATCTTGTGAATGGAGAGATACGTGTGCTGACAACCTGTTTGATGTCTTGTTTATTGTTATGTGAGAGGACTGATTCTAGTTTCATTGTATAGTTACATCTCTCACATATTGTATCTGTTTGCTTTAAGAGCAAGTGGTTGTTAGTATACTTGAGGCAATTGCTACATTGCCTCAGGATGCCCGTATCAATCAGGCTGGCTGGAGAACTGTTGGGAAACTGACTGTCCATAGTGGCAGGTAATTCTTAAGTACTAATTTTTGAGAGGGCAAATTAGATCAGTTATTGCTCCGGGATTAACAAGGGGATTTATTCTAAAGAAGATCGGAGATGACAAGTGGGGCAATGCTGCTCAGTGCTCAGCTGAGTTGCATGCAGTGCAGCAGGGAACATGGGAGGGTTTCACTGACTGGTGTCTAGGGAAAAATAGTTTCTAGGTGTTTGCATCTATACAAGGCACCGCTAACCCCCATTACATGGTGCACAGCTGTGTGCAAACACAAGGCTTATATGCAGGCAAAATTAAAATGTTTTAAACTAGTCTGCCCTTAGGAAATCATATGATGATCCTTCCTCTAGCAATCCTTAGCTCAGACAAGGCTATATCCACACTCTTCTGCCACAAGGTACAGAGGCGACCTTTTTAATTTAAGATGGCTGGACTTGAGTTCAACTTTGTGAAAAACAGGCTAAATTCAACAAGTCTGGATCCAGTCTATACTAACTAAGCAATATTCCAGTGCAGAACAAGTACAGGTAATAAGCAGGCACAAACAGTGAAAAAAGTCAAAAATACACTAATTAATATAGTAAAACAGTAAAATACAGATAAAAGTGCAGATCAAACTCAAAATAACCTTGATTTCTTGTTCTTAGCTTTGGATGGCTTGAATTCAAGCAGAAACACTCTAGACATCTGTCAAAGTAGTCCAAATGCAGAGCAGTTCCAGTTAATTGAGCCAAAAAAACGTGTAAAAGCAAAGCTTATATAAGATGAAATGAAACAGTTTTAAACTAGTCTGCCAATAGGAAACTACACAATGATCCTTCCTCCAACAATCCAAGCTCATACAAGGCTATATCCGCACTCCTCTGCCACAAGGTTTCATGGGAGCCCTTCTTAATGTAAGATGGCTGGATTTGAGGTCAAGTGTATGAAAAACAGGCTAGGTTCAGCAACTCTGGATCTATTTTATGCTAACTAAGCAATATTTCATTGCAAAACAAGTACAGGTAATAAGTAAGCACAAACAGTAAAAAACTGTTTAAAAGGCAGAAGTTAATGCAGTAAAACAGTAAAATATAGATGAAAAGTGCAGATCAAACTCAAAATAAACTTAATTTCTTGTTAGCTTTTATTCAAGCAGAAACACTCTGGACCTCTGGCAAAGGTTAATTGAGCTTAAACCAGAACAAAGACACTTAGAATAAGAGACATAAGCCTTCAACCAGCAATTCCCAGCTCAGAAGGGGGAGGCTACCCTCTCCTCCCACAATAGTCTAGACCACAGACCTTCTTAATGCAAAATAACTGGCCAGAAGCACAAGTGCTTAAACCAGAACTAAGATACTTTTAGAATAACAGACACAATAAACCTTCAACCAGCAATTCCCAACTTAGAAATATGTTAAGCTACTTCTCCTCCCACAGGAGTGTAGACCGCAAACCTTCCTTATGTAAGACAATTAATTTGAAACCCAGGTGCTTAAATCAAAACTAAGTGGCTTAGAATAACAGTTACAATTTAATCACACTACTAACAAGTAGTAATAAATGCAGCAGAATAAATGCAACTGAACACTTTTAAGAACAAGCAGCAAAACGCAAAATAAAGCAACAAAGTAGGTAGAAGCACAGATACAGTAAAAACAGCTGAATGATGTGCAATTTTTTAAGTAAGTGGGAAGGGAGGAAACAGAAGATAATTCAAGTTAAAGAGAGTAAGGGAGTGGGCCTTCCCAACTATTCCCAACTGTACTCATTAGAATGAGATGGGACTGGGAGGAGTGTCCAAAATCAGATTAATAGTGGGGGGTGGGGAACTCAAAAGTCACCAAGTTTAAGAGAGCAACAACAGTTGGGCTGGTGGGTGTTAAAATCAAATGCAGACAGAGATCAGCAATAGTCAGGCAAGTAAGCAAGTCAAATGGGCACTCCAGCTAAATCAAGATGCTTCCAAAAATTTCTAGTTAAAGAGGAATGCTGTTTCTCAGCTCCAGCCACTAATTAGCTTCTCTGTTTTAATATGCCTGACAACCACACAAACAAATTAATTAGATGTCTTACATGATGCAACTACTTATGACTTTAGGTAGCTCTGTTCTTTTTTTTCCATGTAATTCTATGTGTTCAGTTTTTTCATGAACTTACTCAAGAATATTCTTTTCCAATATGGTCAGATTACTGGGCCTATTTCTTTTTGCTCTAATGTTTGTGAACTGGAATCGGATCTTTCCACCTCCAGTGCTACAGTGGCTCCCCATCTTCTCTATGATTTCTTAGAAGGAGGGTGAGAGATGTCACTAGGCTTCTCCTACGTTCTTTTACAATTTGTAAGCTAATTCCATTATGATGTTTTGCTTTAGTTACCCCCAAGTCTTTCATGTTATTTCTTGACAGTTTATTTAATCTGAAGGTCATTTCAGTTTATTAATCTGTTAACAGGGTAAATGACAAGGTCAATTGTGGGCTCATTTAAGCCTCAGACTAGGCTTTAAAGACAAAGATGACTACAATATACACAGCCAGTTCAGAGTAGCTAGTTAATTGGCATATTGGATGTGGAAGGATATCAGAATGCTCAGATGTGGTCCACATGGACAGGGTGAGAACTTGCCAAACTCTAAATGCACAGTGATAAATGGTTAGAGGTGGACCTTGGAAGCTTTATTAATGAGCTACAATGCCACCCAGTCTGCAAGAACAGGGCATTTGCATGACAGTCTGGATCAGAGCAGGTTCACAGTAGTGATGATATTGTAATAACCCACTTAATACTATACAACAAAATACTCAACAAATCAACTATAACTTTTTTTTCACAAAAATAACTGAATTTAATGATAAACAAAGTATGACCTAGAAGCAAATTGGATAGTCAGAATGAATAACTTTCCAGAGAACATTTTGGTGTGAAACATTTTGCTTAGGATAGACATAAGGTAAATCTTAGGTGGGAAATAGAGTGATAGACATTAGTTAATTATGGGGTGCACTTCCTTACATAAAGAAATGGGTAAAATTGTTCAGAAACATTGCTCCTTTCTTTTCTCGAAGTCTTGCTTTATATGATTCCTAATAGTGCTTTTGCACATTTGATTGTATTTTTCTTGCAGCACGTAAGACACAGTATGCTGCTTCTGCATGTTCCTACATCTTTCTGTAACTCTATTAGAAGAAACCTAACATGATATTCAGATGTGTCGTGGCGTAACTTTTGGTGTACCACGCTTTACTAAATTGACATGGTATGGTTGCATCTCCTCCACTCCAAATATGATGTGATGACATGGTTATGCATTGAATATAAGGAGTGTCCAACTGTATTAGGTACAAGTGTCAAGGTTAGATGTCAATGCAGTACAAATATGGCTAGAAGTGCAACTGCTCAGCCATATGGAATCCTACCATACTATGTAACAGGAATGTGTATGTCAGTATTTATAAATGAACAAATAAAAACATCCTTCCTCTTCAGCACTCACCGTGCTACCAAACAATAAAACACATAACGGTATATTTTTGATAACGTTCTTTTCTACCTCTTCCATTTAGTTCCAATCCTTGTAATAAGGAAAATAAAATGAGCATCCTGTTTTAGTTTCTTAGGCAGTCATTAGACAGTATAAACCTTATATCTCTTTAAATTATTTCCTTTTCCTATAAGCGAATACACTTCTGAGCACCTGAATATTGTAATCCGGAGTTCCTGGCTGTTAATAGTACCATTATCAAGGTTGAATCGGAACTCTGATGGTTTAAAATATGTCACTGTATTCTATTCGCTGACATCTATTGACCAGAGCAGCACTGGAATCAGTTTATTAAAAGTGCGATGAGTACTTCTTGTTGCAAACATAGTGATCGACACCAGTTCATGGCATCTCAACAGGTGTGGCCATACATATTAACTCACAATACACTTGAGTGCAACACCTTTAAATTTTGCATGCATAGTGACCTCATGGCCATATAAAGTGCCATTATTGGTCACTTTAACATGTTCAAGTGAAAGACATTCCTCCTAGTGGCATTAATCAGTCTCAGTTGTTTCATGTCCTGTAGTATTTTGGGGGTTTGGGTGTCATGCTACATTTTCATCCACTCATAGTCATTTCATTTAAGCAGCAACTGTTGCGCTTATTTATTTAATAGTTTGTTAACCCAGTAAGTGAATTATTCCATGAAAAGCTTTTTTTATCTACATCTCATGACACAAGGGGAAACTGGTCTGGGCAATTACAATAGCCAATAAACCTAACCAGCTTATCTTTGAAAAGTTGGAAAATAGACTAATTCAGGTAAAAGTAAAAGATACTCAAAAAGAACATACAGATTCTATAAAAAAAACTTAAAACTGAAATGCAGAGCGTGGATATTTAACGCAAAAACACTAAAGACGGAGCTGCTTGCTTGTTTTAGTGTGGCTTCAAGGTTAAGCATGAGCATTTTTCACACAGCAGGCTTCTTGTTACATAAAGTTTTGTCTGGCTCAAAATATAGGATCAATAGACTGTACTGATCAAACTCATTCAAAATAGAAGGAATGTTAATGAGTACTTTAAGTGCTTGTTCATTAATCGTTTGTGTTTTTCTTTTTTCATTTTGAAATAATTATTCATTTTTATTAACTGGAAAATCGTTACTATATGCAGCTATGTCTAAGCATCACTCTTGGACCTCCAACTGCAGTGCACATTTGGGCTTTTTAATTTTTCATTCATTCAAACCCAGGCTTCTACTCACCTCAGCAACTTTTTTCTGCATAGGCAATCTGATTGGCACATGCATGCACTTACTGGCTACCACAACACTACTAAATGCAGCCCACTACAACCCCCCCCACCCCTACCCCTGGCCACAAACTGGGTTAACTACCTTTATAATTGGCATGTCACATCTAATTTAATCACACCCAATAACTAAACAACATATTCAACATTAATTAATTCTGAAATCTCACAAGTTGCAACTTTACATTTCCCACAGAGCCATTACACATGAGCAACTCTGTATTCTAGAAGTCCTAAACCCTCTCCTACAGTATCAATTCATTGCCATCCCAAATGACTACTATAAATACTACTGTCACACAGGCTCACAGGTTCATAGGTTGGTACTAGGCTATTGGCCCTAGGGCCTATACAAGCCTAGCCATAACAATTCCCTGACTATTTCTTCCCACACTATTTACTTTCCTGGACCCCTGTCTAGCAGGGCGACTGACGTGATCCCCGGGGTGAATTTAATTTCTCCCATCTAATCAAGGTTCCTTTTGAAGAGGGCCAAAGAGGCGCTCTGCTTGACATGTATGGGCAGTCTATTCCAGAGTATGGGAAGTCTCTGGGTCAGGAACCCATCCCTCCAGCATGTTTTGTTTATTGTGATGACAAGATTTAGATCCCTGGAGCATGTGGCTCTAAGGGATTGGGATTTCTTTAAGTGTAGCATGTCCAACAGCTCTGGGCCTTGTATGTTAAGCAGAGATTTGCTCTGAGTAGACGATATGCGACAGAGTATACCTGGAGTTTTTTAAGGCGGTCAGCATAGAGAATCTGCTTTAGGCCTGTGATTCTTTTAGTGAGGTATTTCTGAGGCCTTTCCAGTTGTTGCAGATGTCTTGAGAGGTACATACCAAATGGGGCGTTGTATTCTATAATGAGTCTAATGAGGGATGAGTACAGTGGGACAATGACATCCTTTTTTCTGGATGAAAAGCCCGTGGTGATGCAGTGTGCCACATAGAAGGATTTCCTGACTGTTGTGGCGATGTGGTTATCGAAGGTGAGACCACTGTCCACCTGTGTCCCTAAGTCTCTTATCACACTTTGGGTGTTTAGTGTACTGCCACCTATGTGGTAATTCACGGGTACATGTTTTTTCCCAAAAGGGATAACTATACATTTCTTGGCATTGAGCTTGAGCCCATGGCTCTGGCACCAAGCATCTGTTTCTGTAAGGCCCTTTTGTAGAGTATCCACATCATTTGGGGATTCAGTAATGGCTCTCAGTTTGCAGTTATCTGCAAACTTTGTTAGCCAGAGTCCTTTAGTGTTGGCCTGTACTTCAGAGAAGTAGATGCCAAATAAGAGCAGTCCCAGGACTGAACCCTGAGGTACTCTACTTGTCACTTGTCTGGAGCTGGATTTGGAGTCAGCTACTTTTACAGTGTGGGTTCTGTCAGTAAGCCAGTTGGCAACCCATCAAGAGATGTAGGGATTAATGCCCAGCTTAGTAAATTTATCTATGATTCCAGAGTGGGGGATGTGTCAACGGCCTTGGTGAGGTCCAAATAGGCTGTGTGGACCGCCTTACCCTCATCTACGGCTCTGGAGACTGATTCGAAGAAATCAATCAGGTTCAGGAGACAAGATCGGCCCTTCACGAACCCAAACTGGGTGGGGTCCAATGTTTGAAGGTTACCAATGTCTTTGCTTATAAGTTCCATGATAATACATTCCATGGCCTTACAGATCAGGCTCATCAGACTGATGGGGCGGTAGTTCCCGGGATCCAAGGTGGAGCCCCCCCTTGTGGAGTGAGTTAACTGTAGCTGTGCGCCACTCAGTGGGCATGAACCTTGAGGTGAGGGTATGGTTAAACATGACACTTAGGTGAGGTGCCAGTTCATTTTGTCCCATGGATGCTGCATTCTTAGCTTTGGAGAGTGCATTTTTTACCTGTGTGGCTGTTATTACCAGAATTTGGCAATCTTCCGGTATTGAGATGGGCCATTTAGGGGGTGAGGGGGGGTGAAGTTGGCACTGAATTGATCTGCCAGGATATTGGCAATATCCTTGGGATCAGTATATTTAATGCAATTTTGCTGTAGCTCAGAGCAGATCTGAGCATTGCCAATTAGATTCTTGACATAATTATAGAATGCCTTGTGGTTGTCTGGAATCTTTGACAATTTTATTTTCGTAACTAGCTTTGGAGGGTTTTATGAGGGATCTCAGCTTCTTACTGAGGCTGGTAAGGGAGTTTTTTGCATCCTGGGATTTTCCTCTTTTCTGCAACAGTTTCTTAATTTTGTTGTAAAGTTTTTTTATGGCAGGGGACCACCAGGTTGGCTTTCTATTTTTGGAGGAGAGCATCTTGGTTCTATTTGTGATGGCACACTTCATGCATGAGTGGATGTGCTCGTACAGTGCCTTAGTCTAAGACTCAGCAGTGAGGCATGAATAGGAGAGTCACTTTTCATACGCTTATCAAATCCCCATAGCACAGCCTAGCTAACCGTTATTTATTGTTTTTCTTTTCGTTTGACCTTGACACCATTGCCTTGTACAATGATTCTTCTACTCTCACTATCACAATTTTCTTACCCTTGCTCCTTTTCCACAGACCAATAAATGCTCTTCCTATGAATACCTCAAATTTTATTCTCCTATTCCCTCCTCATTGCCATCCAAAATTTCTTTTCTCTCCCCCAAAATTCACCCAGATCAGATATGCCACCTACCACTTCTCCCTCTTCCTTCCAGCATTCACCTCCGAACACCCCAAATTCTTCATGAAACTGTCAACATTTCTGTGTACAAATGGAATCCCATCATTGCATGCTTCTCATTCGCTGTAACATAGAATACAAATGGCACAACACATGCAATGCAAAGTCTGTACCTGAAGCCATAGCTGGAAGTACGACAACGGCTTAATATATGTAGTCCTGAAGAACACAAAAGAGATGATATAACATGGACCCTTGTAGACATCGGAGAGGAGCCAGTCTGACCTGTGTTGATGATGAGGATGGTAGTCTTAACAAAAGAATGTGCCCTCTCAAACTTACTTCAGTTGCACAGGGCAGCTGTAGTGATTACACTGTGTACAGTGAACAAGAAAGTAACCTGGTGTAAAAGAAATGTCACTATCCATTGCACAGCTGTACTAAAGTGATCTAAAATATGTTACTTTTTGCAAGCTTTTTACACTTTGGAAACATGTTTTAAACTTAATGATGATGATAAATTATTATTATTATTATTTCTGGCATTGCAGCTATGTACATGGGTTTCTGCATCTCACCCAAGTGTCACAATGAATGCATTGACAAAAATAACTTATATGACCCTCAGTTATCTTTAGAACTGAATTTGTCAGTGAAAGGACACACACACTCTTACACACACACACACACACACACACACACACACACACACACACACACACACACACACACACACACACACACACACACAGATGCACTCACACATGCATTCACCTAGAGATGCACATACCCCAAAAAATGAGCATTTGCTTAAACGTATATAATGCACCTGGCATTCATATACACACATGCACACTCACACACAAAAACACATACACTCATGAAAACTTACACACACACACACACACACACACACACACACACACACACACACACACACACACACACACACACACAGTCATCGGAATATAGGAACAATACTATCCAAGTAATCTCAGGGAACATAAGAGTCCTAGTCATAAACACCTTAATGTAGTTGCACTTAAAAGCTGTTGCTATGTGTTATGAGAACTTAATTGCACCCACCTCCCCAATCAGTTAGGACAATACATGATAATTCTCATATAAGCTTATGTCAAACCATCCAGTAAGCAAGACTGGCCTTAAAGGCATACAAATTAGTACTTTGTTTGACGCATTGTGGTAAGTTATTCCATAGGATGGGAATACATTGAGTTAGGAACCTGTCCCTCCAATGAGTCTTGTTTATTTAACAATGTAAATTTAAATCCCTACTATGGGTGTCTGTGGGACCACTAGTTTTATGAAGAAATAGAAGGTCAAACAGGACTGAGTCTGTCATGGTTCAAAAACTGATACAGATCACCTTAGAGTAGCTACCGTGTATAGGATTTGTGCTAATCTGTCAGGCAGATAAGGAATCTAAGGCCTTTTTTGGTTAAAAATCATTGAGCCTTTCCAGTTGAATAATATGCTTCGATTCACACATACAATAGAGGTCAATGAATTCGATGATGGGTCTGGTAAAGGACGAGTACAACTGTAAGATGACGTCTTTGGATTTTGAAGATATTCCCTTGGAAATTAACTGGGCTAGTTAGAAAGATGTCCTGACTATGGTGAAAACATGTTGATTAAATGAGAGTTGTCCACATAAGTGCTCTGGTCTCTGATGCCCGTATCTGTTCGATGAAGAGCACCACTTATCACTAATCAGGCAGGAAGAGCTGTTGTGCTGATGACTGGTGATGATTCAGTGCATCAGGTACCTGCATAGTGCACATCTTTTTGGAGTAGTTTAACATTAGTAGATAAGTGGTTTGCTGCCAGACTTCAGGGATATCAGCTTGGATGTCTGCAGAATAAATGCCAATGAGGGTAGCAGTAACTTTCACCACATGAGATCTGTTTGATAGTCAGTTTGCAATCCAGTGGACATTGTAGGAGATAACATTGTCTGTCTAACATTTCAATAACACAAGAATGAGGGATAGTGTGTAAAGCCTTGGCTATGTAAAGAGAAGCAACTTATAGGTTCATAGGTAGACACTAGGCTAGTGGCCCTAGGTCCTATATAAGCCTAGCCAAAAAGGTACCCTGGCTTTCGCCACCCAAGAAAATTATTTTCCTGTGCCCCTGTCAGGCAGAGCCACAGAGGTGATCCCTGGGGTGAATTTCCTATTTCCCATCCAATCATCAAGATTTTTCTTGAAGAGTGCTAATGAGGAGCTTTGTTTCATATAGAAAGGTAGTTTGTTCCAGAGTATGGGAAGTCTCTGCGACAGGAATCTATCCCTCCAGCATGTTCTGTTTATTGTGGTGACAAGGTTTAGGCCCCTAGAGTGTGTAGCTCGGAGGGACTGAAATTTCTTTAAGTGGAGCATGTCCAACAGCTCTGGGTTTGACATAGCTTTGTATGTTAGGCAGAGATTGTCTCTGAGTAGGCGATATGTGACAGAGTAAAGCTGGAGTTTTTTGAGACAGTCTGCGTAGATCATCTGTTTGAGGCAGGTAATCCTCTTTGTGAGGTATTTCTGTGGCCTTTCCAGATTTTGTAGATGTCTTGTGAGGAACATACCAAAAGGGGTGTTGTACTCTATAATGGGTCTAATGAGTGAGGAGTAGAGGGGAACAATTACCTCTTTTTTCCTGGATGAGAAACCTTTTGTGATGAGGTGTGCCACATAGAAAGATTTCCTGACTACTGTGGCAATGTGATTATCAAAGGAGAGACTACCGTCCACCTGTGTCCCAAGGTCTCTTATCACACTTTTGGTGTTAAGTAGGCTACCACCTATGTGGTAGCTCATGGGTACAGAGTTTTTACCAAAGGGGATGATAATGCACTTTTTGGCATTGAGCTCAAAGCCATGGCTTTGACACCAGGCATCTGTCTCAATGAGGCCCTTTTGTAGGATGTCCACATCGTTAGGAGTTTCAGTTATGGCTCCTAGTATGCATTTATCTGCAAACTTCGTTAGCCAAACACCTTCTGTGTTAGTCTGTACTTCAGAAAAGTAGATACCAAACAAAAGAGGACCCAGGACTGAACCCTGTGGTACTCCACTTGTCACTGGTCTGAAGTTGGATTTGGAGTCTGCTACTTTCACAGTGTGGGTTCTGTCAATGAGCCAGTTGGCAACCCATCTTGTGATATAGGGATTTATACCTAGTTTAGTGAGTTTATCTATAATTCCAGAGTGGGGGATGGTGTCAAAAGCCTTGGCAAGATCTAGATAGGCTGTGTCAACCACCTTACCCTCGTCTACAGCTTTGGTGACTACTTCAAAGAAGTCTATCAGGTTTAGGAGACATGATCTGCCTTTTCCAAACCCAAACTGGGTGGGGTCCAGAGTTTGGAGATTACCAATGTCTTTGCTTATAAGTTCCAAGATGATATGTTCCATGGCCTTGCAGACCAGGCTTGTTAGGCTAATGGGGTGGTAGTTCCCTGGGCCTGTGGTGACTCCCCCTTTGTGGAGTGGGATAACCACTACAGAGTAACCACTGTCCACAGCCTCTGAAACCCTTTCAAAGAAGTTTACTAGGTCCAGGAGATAGGATCTTCTCTTCAGAAAGCCAAACTGAGTATGGGCTACATTGCCTACATCTGCAGAAATGAGCTCTGCTATAATACATTCAATGGCTTTGCATATAAGGCTGGTGAGGTTGATAGGTCAGTAACTCTCTGAGGCTGTAGAGGGGCCACCCTTGCACAGAGGAGTCACAGTGGTTATTCCGCAGGTATCAGGGACAAACCTTGTGGGTAGACTGAGGTCGAGCAGTTTAAGTAGAGGCTCCTATAGTACATAATTGACACTGAAGTGAATGCAGCCTGGTATGTTATCTGGTCCCACAGAAACGTTAGTTTTAGCTTTGACAGAGATTATAAGGCTTATTCCGAAGGGATTACAAGGGAAACTAACTTTTCAAGGATAGTGGGTGCAACAACATGGGTAGGTAGGGTAAATGTAATTCTAAAGTTGTTTCCTAATATATTGGCTATATCCTTGGGTAGGAATGTTTGATATTATTATTATTATTATTATTATTATTATAATGGATTAGCTCATTGCATTGCTGAACACTATTCTTTAAATTCCTAACATTACTGAAGAAAGAGCTGAGGTTTCCTTTGATATATGTAGTTAATTTAAATTTGTACTCTGCTTTACATTTTTAATAGTGTTCTTATATTACTTGCTGGCATGTTTTAGCATGGCCTTCTGGTAGTGGGGTGGAAATGTACCACACCTCTTCATTCTTTTCCTTCTTTTGTTATACAGTTTATTAATATGGAATTTCCGTCAGAGAGCTTTACTGTTGAATTTACCATTCATTATATTTAGGTGGATGTATATACATTTCTCTACGCATCTGTTACACACACACACACACACACACACACACACACACACACACACACACACACACACACACACACACACACACACACACACACACACACACACACACACACACACACACACACACACACACACGTGCGCGCATGTGCACACACACACATGCACACATGCACACATGCACACACACACACACACACACACACACGTGTGCGCATGCGCACACACACACGCACACATGCACACATGCACACACGTACACGCACACACACATACACACACACGCACACACATGTATGCAAATGCACACACACACGCACCTGCTACATAGTAGGTTTCAGTCCGCAGTTCTATTTTTTTCATCTATGAAGTGGTCTCAGAGATTTTCACATGCAGAATATCATATCGTGTATACCTTTATTCTCTAGATTGAGTAGAAATAAAAGAAGAAACAGAAACTGCCAATCTTCAACACTGACAGATACTCACAAATGCCAGCATTACAATAATCATAAACAAAACCACAGAAATATTTCCTTTTCTCTTACCTGAATAGAGACATCACTGTAGGACCCTCCAATAACACCTGCAATTGCCATGGGAACATCGTCATGGATTGCATATGAGCCATCCGGACAGATGTAGTCAGAGCCATCTGCTTTGGTCAATGAGGCACGAACAAATTCCAGGGATTGTTCCAAGGCATAAGTGTCCTTTGAACAAGTGTCCAGGATGTGTGTCCCAAGTTGGAGTCCAGGCAAGAGGTTTGGATCGTTGTTAATCTCGTCCAAAGCATAAAGCATAGCCTCAAGTCTTTGGATCCCTCTGTATTCATTAATTTTACCACAATCTTCCATTGTGTCACCCTTTTCATGTACCGGGAACAGTCCTCCGATCACCAAGTCTCCATCAATTGTGACCTCCTCCTTTCCAGCAACAGAGTAACTGCTGCTTAGCACAGCCATCTGAAAACAGGTCTGTAGGACTAAGTACCAGAAGGTGCTAGACACACCTGCCATTCTGCCAAACTTACTTCACAGGCTTCTCTGGAAGTCTAAAAAGACTGTGTAATGTCTACAGCACAACCAGAGAAAAACTAACAAAAAATATTCCCCTGACTTTGAAAAAACATCATTGTCACTTTTTTAGGAATCCGCATGTATGTATAAATCTATCTCTCTGTACTTGGAAGGTCAGAAAGTTGCAGATAAATGGATGGTTTAATCAGAGTTTTTTGCTGAGACAGTCCAGTCTGTGTGATGATATTTTATGAAGTATGATGCAGATTCTAACATGACCTAAAACAAACAAGAAGATGACGTGAATAAATAAAATGTTCTCTTTCAAAGTAACATTAAAAGATAATAATGAACCATTGTTTTAAATTTTGAGATAATCTTTTACTACTTCAAGTGGCCAGAATCTAAGCAGATACATGGTTTAGGTCAGGTCTGTACAAAAATACTCCATAGAAACATCTGATTAGAGAAATTAGAAATGCTGGGTCCATCTCACTGCCATTGTTTCTACCAAATGCAATCACAGTTACACCTTAATTTCTCTTCCTGTCTTACTCGCCCTCCCTTTTATTGATAGGACATTCCTATGATCGCCCATGCATTTGTTTATATCTTTATTATTTTAACTTCATAGCTCTTCTGTGAGTCTGTTCAGTGCAATCCCTCTCTTTTATCTGTATTCTTTATTCTCCTCTTTTTTTGTATCATGCTGTGATCTTCTGTTACTGTATACCCTGTATATAATACACCATCCTGTCATACCTGACCAGACCTTCAAAACAGCAGACAGTTTTGTCACAAATTTCATTTATATCGTCTCTTGCAAGGCATGAATATTCAGGTAACTCTTTTGTACTCACCCCCTTATCATTTTCACTTCCTTCTTTAAATTTGTCATTGTGAGTGTATAAGAAATACTCAGCATTCCACTATAAACACATGGAACTGTGATCATAAGATCACAAATGGAAATCTAAAATTAGTGTTTTGTGGAAGGTACCAAGAGTCTTAAGTTACTCCTCCCCCATTTATTTTATACAAAAAAAACCCCACTTTCGAATGGAAAAATACTCTTGAAACAAAATGGTAGAATTTATCTGAATTAAGATTTGTATTTCAAACTTTATGAGTAATCTACAAACCACTGAAAAGTGAGTACACAAAATGGCACTTTCTAATGAATTCCCTGATACGGGGGTGCTGCACTCCTGTTACCTCATATCTACTTGCCATATTCCTGTACTGCTTCCTGCTTCATATATTGTGTTGTTTGCTGTATTATTCTGCAGATATTCCATGTTTTCCTTCATGCTTTTTGCCCCCTCATTTGCTTGCTATCACACCTCCACCTATCAGACAAGAATCCATTCATTCCCAAGTACTGGGTATTCCCCCACGCAGAGGACACAGCCATCTGGACAACCCATCATACAAGTAGCCATGTGCTTTGTGCCTTCATCTGTCCCCTAACCATTTACTTTGCATGCCATGGAGATGGGTGCCCTTCATCTTGACCATGTGACTCTGACTCTTGCAGCAGACTAGGTTCCATAGGTATTTATCCATCTATCCCTGACTATAGTGTGTGGAGTGGCTCTGTCTAATCATTTAGGTGACTCTGGCTTACCCTCAGATCAAGATCTGAGGGTAACCTATCTATATGTCTCTAGCTGATAGGCAATCCCTCCAATAAACAGTGCACATCATTCATGGGCAGAAGCAATGGAGGCATTCATCCTCATACTAACAATGCCCTAACACCACCTTCAGTGGTCGATGTAAATGCTACATCAAAGGAGGATCTCTAGTGCCCATACTCTGACATATAACTACTCGCACACATATACACATACACACACACATACATACACAGACATACACACATACATGTACACACACACACACACACACACACACACACACACACACACACACATGTGCTCGCGCGCACACACAGGAATACACACATGCACAACCACATGTACTAAAATACTCTGAGACCTGTCATTTGGCTTTGGAAGCTAAGTCAATGCCTCCATGGTGAAAGATCTTTATGTAAGCACTGGCTGAGTGGGAACCACCAGACCCACCCACTAGAATGGAGAAACCAATATTACTGTCCCCCCCCCCCCCAAGACTCTTCCAATGCCATAACAGCTACTCGAACTTGGGTCATCTAGTCATAGTCCGGGCTTTATTCCTCTAAATAATGGAAAAGGGAACTGTATGCATTTCAAGTGTGATGGTATGCTCTGTGTAAATACAATATATAGCAACTAAAACTCAGTTCTTCAGAAGTGACTTCAAATATCACTGTTTTTAACATAAATAGAGAAATATACATTTTGTTAAAAATTCCTGCTTTCACGAGCAGCAAAGTACCTGTTAAGGTGGCCAACCTATCACTCATGCAACAGTCTGTGATACCAGACTTTTCCAAATTAAATATTTACTAACTCTGAGTATATCATGGTGAGATGCATTTATCCAGGAAGGAACACTTTCTTACTTTTTTCACAAAATCTAGGATTTTTAACCATTCCTGATATTTGCATAAATACATAAA
>NC_056739.1:894099646-894192146 GCF_019279795.1 Protopterus annectens
CACCATGTTTTACTTGTGTTCTGCTTTTAACTGTGCATTTAAACTAGGAAAGAGACCACAGCTGTGTCTATTGTGAGTCTCACAGAAATTAAAATTTCCCCCAGCCTCTCATCCTGTTGCTGTTGGGTTTTTAAATGCAGCTGTCTTTCTACTTACCTGCTTCTTAAGTTAATGACCACATATTTCCTTCCCTCTCCTCTTTCACTGGCCATTGTGAGTAAGCACAAAATTATCATTTGGTGAAATCACTCTCCTTCAGCAATTTAAATGTATTGGCCATCCCACAGATTTAGAATACAAAGTGCCCACCCTCTTACAGTCTATCTTGCTGTTTGAAAATTATTTATTGATTTATTTGTTTATTTTATTTTATTTATTTATTTTACATTTGTTTACTGGGAAAGTCGAACTGGAACGAGGTCCATTTACAGTGGAGGCCCAGTGAGAAAAGCTCCACAACACAATTACAGCAAAAAACAATTCTATCCAGAGGTATATATACAATCAAAAAGATATATCATACAATAGTTTGTTCTAAGCAAGCTTAGCTTATACATAGTAGACCCTGGATGTTAGTATTGGTAGAAAACACACATTGAGTGATGCAATCAAAAACTGATGCCATTAACGAGACATATCACAAGATAAAATAATATATAAGATAGTAGGCCCTGTGTGCGAGTATTTGAGTACTGTATATTAGAGATGGTAAGCAGTGAAGAGAGGAGGGTAGCAAGATTTGGAGGAGAGCAGGAAAGCATTTATGTGATGCAAGGACAGAGCCATGACTGCAAGAGGTGTGATTTAAGTGACTTCTTGAACAGTGAGATGGATGGTGCTGAATAGATATTTTGGGGGAGGTTATTCCATTCCCCAGCGATGGTGTGAGAGAAAAGAGCTTTCCCTGCAGTATTGTTGGCTTTGGATATGCAGAGCAGGGTTTTGTTGGATGAGCCTAGAGGATGAATTGCTGAATATTGGTTTAGTAGATGGTTTAGGGCTGGGGTTTTGTGTGGGTTCTTTATTATTATGTTGAAGGTGAGCACTAGTTGGTGGTAACTAATTAGCTGAGTGAGTTCTAACCACTGTAGTTCCTTTAAGGCAAGACAGTGATGACTTCTAAAAGTGGAGTTATTGGCAAATTTTGCCATTTTATTGTAACATGATTCTAGTTTGTCTAGGTCTGTTTTCCTGATATGAATTATGATTGGTGATGCATACATTAGGGTAGACAAGAGGTGGGTTTGGGCTAGGGAGATTCATGCTTAGTCTGATAGGAACTGTTTGTGTTTGTATAAGGTTCCTATTTTTTTATGTACCTTTTTAATGGTTTGGGAGATATGGACATCAAAGTGAAGATCTTTATCTATTTCGACACAGAGGAGCTTAGTATGGGGGGAGGGGGAGATTGTGGTGCTGTTTTTGGAGGCGATAGTGAAGGAAGGAGGTGTGGTTTTGGATTTATTGGGGGTTAAAATGAGTAATTTGGTCTTGTTGGGTTTTAAAATAAGTTGGATATCAGTAATCCATTGTTCCACGAAGCAGAAGGATTTTTGGGTAAGCTTTTGGAGAGTGGTTATGGATGGGGCTGAGCAGATTAGTGTGGAGTCATCTGCGTACTGTATAAGTGATGCATGCAGGGTGGAGGTATGTAGTTTGTTAGTGAAAATGGTGAATAGTAGAGGACCTAGTATTGATCCTTGAGGAATGCCTATAGTAGTTGGTAGTAGAGGTGATTAGTATACCTTGCCATTTGACTGATTGTTTTCTATCAGAGAGATAGTTTTTGAACCAGGAAGTAGTGGAGGAGGCGAAGGACATGGAGGATAAAGTGTGTAAGAGTAGGTTTTGCAAGACCATGTTGAACACTTTAGATAGTTCTAAGAATATGGCTGATACAAAGTTGTTGTCATTTCTGAGTTGGTTAACCTGGTTGGTAAAGGAGAGAAGAGCAGTAGTTGTACTGTGGTTTGGGCGGAAGCCATGCTGTGTGAAGGAGAGAAGATTATGTGATATTAAGAAGTGCATCACTTGTGTGTGAATACATTTCTCTAGGAGCTTGGAAAGGGGGGATAGGATAACAATGGGGCAGTAGTTTGATAGCTCATAGGAGTTGCTGCCGTTGTGAAGGGGAATAATATATGACACTTTCCATAGTTGGGGGATGTAAGCTTCTTGTATAGAGCGATTTATAAGAACTGAGACAGGGTAGGCTAGCAACTCTGGAGCTAATTTTAGGAAATTAGTGGGTAGACCATCTGCTGCGAGAGTGGTGAGTTTTAGTTTTGAGAGTAGTTTTCTAACTGTGGAGGTTGGTACAGGTGAGAGTGTGAAGGAGGGTATATTATTGTGGTCTGTAGTTGGGGTGAATTTAGAGTTATTGTTGGATAGCTGGTAGATAATGAGAGAATAGATTCTCTGAAGTGATGGTTAAATTGAGAAGCTATGCTGTCATTATCGGCATTGGTGTTGGGAGCTGGGGTGGTAGTTTTGCCGGGTTTTAGAAGGGAATTGATAGCCTGCTAGAACATTTGGGGGTTTTTGGAATGTTTGTTTTGGATGTCAGGAAGTAGTTTAGTTTATCCATGTTTGTTTGTTTTTTGGCCTGATTTCGCAGTTGTTGATATTTTTGTTTATCTTGGTTAGTGTTATTCTTTTTCCAGTTCTTTCTTGCATTGTCTCTGGCTTTTAGTAAGGATTTTGTTGTCCTATTTAGCCAAGGGATATGGTTAACTTTAGTTCTCGGTTTCTTGATGGGAGCTAGTATATTCATGGAAGTATTATTGAATAACTCAACTGCCTGGTCTAATGGTAAAGTTTTTAGTTGGCTCCCAACTTAGATAGCTAAAGCTTATGTTTCCTGCCTACTTTATAACTAACTTCTTACAGCACCCTACAACTCTTTTAAGATATTAACACATTTTTCCATCTTATGTGTAAAATCTGCAACTTCTACTCCAAGACCACCAGTTATTAGAGGGCCCACATTCTACCTCTCAGTCGTCCTCTTGGGATTAGTGCTTCTGTTTTCTTCTGATGAGAGAAGGAGCGCAGGGACATTATTTCCTGGAGACTGCTGATCACCAGAAAGCCTAATAACTGCTTCATAGGTGCTAACGTGGAATCTGTGGTTATATTTTGCTCCTGGTGACAGATGTAGCAGAGTGTATTGATTCCTGACTGTTTCTGATTGGGCAGTGAGTGCCTGTGTTGGACCTTCCTGATTGTTCTGGTTGCTGTTCAAGGTATCTAACGGAGAAAGGCTACAACAAACCTACAGACCCCTGCATCATCTGAAACAAGACTGTCGATCACAAAAGAGATTGTGTCCGGCTACTCATTTTGGGATTGGAGCTACTGTTTTGCTCCTGGTGAGACAAGAAACAAAGGAACATTGTATCCAAGCAGAGTGAAGCTGTGGTGAGACCAGAACTACTAGGAACCAGGCAGTAGCCATTCATGCGACTCCCCTCTTTTCATCATTCTTGACAAAGATAATTCTTTCTTTCCAGTAAGAACTGCTTGACTTGCTGCTTTCCAAGCTAATTTCAGAATTTCTCCCTAAATGTTTCAACCACAAATCAGCAGGGTCTACCTATCAGTTTCCCCTCAAGTATTTGGCAGTGCCCTGTATAGATGCATGCACCTTGAGTTGACAGTTTTCCTGTAAAAGCACCCTTGAAATTTCACCAATACCTAGTTGCACACAGGACAACTAGTTTGCAGTGACAAGCACTGCCCCCAGATCTGCAAAACAGATACTCCTGTCATTACTTTATATTCTCACTTCAACCATCTAATCAATAAAAAAGGGTCTGCTGCCATGGATATGAACATTTCCACTATCTCCATTACCAGCTTGGTGGATATAAGCATCCTAAGGCAATGCAGAAATTGTCTCATGTCTACTGACAACCAGTTAATTCTCAAAAGAACTGATATGGTGTATGAGAGATGTATTTACACAATGTCACTAGAAGCAAAGCTCTCAGACAAAAGCACTCCTAATGTGAATCACGTTATCAGAAGTGCATATGTTGCACCTATCACACAAAGTTCAACAGAGACACATAAACTCACATGTTCTGAGGCACTTAAATGTTATCTTGCTAAACTCCAAAGACCCCCAGATGAAATACACGTAACAAATGCCCTCAGCAGTACCGAATGCACTTTTTCAAATAAACACCCACATCAACACATACAGCCACATCTCATGGAGCCTGTACTTCTAAGTCCATAAGGCAAGAAACCACACAATCCAACCTTCTGGTCATTGGAGACTCCATCGTGAAACACATTGATGTCCCTCTCACCAGCAAGGTGAAAGTCATAGTCAGTTTCTTATCATGCTCCAGGATCTGCCACATTACATATGCACTCAAGTCATTGGTCCACAATTACCAGTATGATTCAGTCACAGTCCATGTGGGTGTAAATGACCTGAGACATACTTCCCTAAAATATATGAATAGAGACATCATGGAGCTCTCAGAATATGTGTCCCAGCCTGGTATCAAACTAGCACTAAGCAAGCATTTTAGCTTCAACAAGGATGATTCCAGAATACAAACAGAAGATGACTGACTTTAATAATTGGCTTAGTTTCTGGTGTCATTCTAAGGGGGTGCAATTTTTGTTAGCATGGAAGGAGATGGTCAACAGACCATTCTACTTTGCCTGGGAATGTCTGCATCTCCTCCCTCTTGGCATTCAGATATTAGCTATAACATTGTCCCATTGTCCTCTCCCATAATGCCTTTTCTAGGCAATGACAAACTGAAAGTACTTCCAACATAGCAAATCAAAACTGAGAAAAGCTAAAGGTGTTAATGATCTAAACAAAAAACTTTACTCCCTGCAAGCTCTCCTCAACCTAAAAAATGCTGATGTCTGTGCAGTCACTGACACATGGTTTAAAGCCACAGAGAGCACACCAGCAATCCAAGGCTATAATGCCTTCCACACATTTATATCAGCTACTACACAGACAGCAACTAAAGGTGGAGATGTTTTGATTTACATCAAAAATAAATATACCTTAAGGCTGGTCAGACAGGACAATGCATTAAGCTTCTCTATGTTCAAATCACCATAGGCACAATCCAATATAATTTCCTTGTAAGTTATAGGTTCCCCTGTGTGACCCAGGAAATCCATAACATGTATTTAAACTTATTGGAAACACTCACCATCCAACCCAATATCATATTCATGGCAGACAGGTTCAGTGAAAATTTCACCACCTCATCAGTAAACCAGGACATTCCTAGCACCTGCCCTCCTCCTCTCATCACCAGGGAGCAGGTGTTTAATGCCCTGTCAAAGTCAAAAAATACAGTCTCCATGGGACCTGACAACATCCTATCCTACATGAACTCAGGCATGAGCAGTCAGCTCCATTAGGCACTCTATTCAACCAAAGCCTGAGCACCGGCATTGTCACAGCCGAGTGGAGGACAGCCACTGTGATCCCTCTACCAAAGGTGGAGCATCCACTGCCCCAGGCAATTATAGGACTATCAGCCTAACTAGCCTGATCTGCAATGCCATGGAATGCATTTTCATGGACCTTATAAAAATGGCATTGGCAACCTCCCAATACCTGACCCCACACAGTTTGGTTTTGTCAAAGGGAGATCATGCCTGTTAAACTTGGTCAACGTCTTCAAAACATTCACCAAAGCCATGACGAGGGGAAGATGGTGCACACCACCCACCTTGACCTAGCCAAAGCCTTCAACACTATTCCCCACTCAGGATAATAGATAAACTCTCCCAGCTAGGCATCAACACATATGTTACCAGATGGGTAGCTAACTGGCTCACTGATAGAAGCCATTCAGTCAAAATAGGGGAAGCCACCTCAAGTAGTAGACCCATAACGAGCAGTGTACCCCAAGGATCAGTCTTGGGGCCTCCACTGTTTGGGATATACTTTTCTGAGGAGCAAGCCAAAGCCAGTGGTCTGTGGATGACCAAGTTTGCAGATGACTGCAAGCTGGGTGCTGTCTTAAATTCCCCTAGTGATGTGAACATCCTCCAAGAGGGCCTTACCCAAACAAATGACTGGTGCCAGAAGCATGGCTTCAAACTGAATGTCAAAAAATGCATTATTATCCCATATGGGGAAAATGGAGTCCCCAGTAATTATCACATTAATGACAGCATACTAAGCACAGAATCAGTCATGAGGGACTTGAGCACCTAGGTTGATAGCAACCTGACTTTTGACTACCTTGTTGCTTCCGTTGTACAGAAGGCTTTCTATATGGCCCAACTCATAAGTAAGGGTATTTCATCCAGGAACAAGGAAGTCATAACATCCCTGTACTCCTCCCCTTATCAGACCCATTAGACCCATTATTGAGTACAATGTCCCATTCTGTATGTACCTTAAAGCACATGCAGCAGCTGGAGAGACCAAAGAGGTTCCTTACCAGGCAAATCCAGGGTCTTAAACACCTGTCCTATACTGGTAGGCTAAAAGCCCTGTCCCTCTACTCAGTCTCATACAGACAGCTCAGAGGTGACCTGTGTCTGGCATACACGGCCATCTCAGACCCAGTCTTGATGGAGTTGTTGCATATCCATTAAGTCAAACTCCACTTGCGCAATCTGCATGCAAGGCCTCAACCTGGTCTGTGAAATAAATAGAACTTGTCGGCGGGATAGATTTCTGTCCCAAAGACTCCCCAACCTAAGGAATAGACTCCCTCTCCATGCCAAACATAGCACCTCTCTAGCCCTCTTTAAGGGGAATCTGGACGACTGTATGACAAACAAATAATACACCCCTGGGATCCCACCTATGTCCCTACTGGACAGGGGAAATAAGTGCTGATTTTGTGGGAACATGGGCAAAATTCTTGGCTAGGCTTGGAAGGGTGTCTTGGCCAATAGCTGTATCATCCTATGAACCTATGACTTTAATTATCCCACTGTTAACTGGGAACCATATAAGGTCACCAAAGCAATAAATGAGGGCAAAATGGCTTACATTGCCTACCTTGATCTGGCCAAGGTAGTTGACACAATAGCCTTCTCAGGCATTGTTGACAAACTCAAGAGGTTAGGTATAAACCCTCATGTCATCCAGTGGATAGCCAGCTTGCTCACAAACAGGACCCAGGACGTTAGAATTGGGGAGTCCACCTCTACAAAGATGCCAGTCACAAGTGGAGTCCCTCAGGGATCGGTCCTAGGACAGCTCCTTTTGGCCATTTACTTCCCTGAAATCATTGCCAATGTCAATGGCCTCTAGATGACTAAAGTTGCAGATGATTGCAAATTAGGAGAAGTCATAGAATCCCCCACCTATACAAATGTTCTCTCTTGTCTGTGTCAACTGGTTTCAGAGCCATGGACAAAAACTAAATGCCAAGAAATGTATAATAGTATCCTTTGAGATTGAGAAGTCACCCTGCTGGTGACTATCATACTAACAACACACCCCTAAGACTTGATCCAGTAGTTAGGGAGTTGGGGAAACACATACAGACAAAAATCTAGCCTTTGACCATCGCATGTCTACAGTGGTGAGGAAATGATTCTGTGTTGCGCATCTTATAAATAAAGGTATGGTATCTAGGTCAAAGGAAGTCATTAGTCCACTGTACTCGGCATTCATCAGACTTATCATTGTGTACAGTGCTACCTTTGGTATGTACCTAACCAGGCACATACAACAATTGCAATGTCCACAGAGGTTCCTCACTAAATGAATACAGGGTGTTAGCAAAATGCCCTATACAAGACCACCTCAAGGCCCTATCCCTGTATTCTGTCTCCTACAGGCTTTTGATGAGAGAACTATGTCTGACATACAGTGCATTGTCAAACCCCACTCTGATGGACCTCCTGTATATCCACAAAACAAACAGCACAATAATTACCCATTATGAAGTCTTAAGCCTTGCCTGTGATATAAATAGGACCTGGTGGAGAAACAGGCATGTATCCCACAGACTACCACTTCCCTTGAACAAGTGCCCCATCCATGTGAAGCAGAGTTCCTCCCTAACCCAATTCAGGTGTAACTTGGACAATTGGATGGGGAGCAGGACATTCATCCTTTGTTGTGCACCGATGTCTCTAATAGAGACAAACAGTAAATGGCTCATCTCCCAGGCCCCTGCTTGTAAATGTTTTATCTCTCAAGCCCCTGCTTACATTTATCAAGGGTACCAGAACTTGTCAGAGATTTGGGATGCATGGCTAGGCTTAAAAAGGCCCTTGTGGTCATTAGCCTAGTAAACAACTATAAACATAACCTATGTGAGATTTCTTTCTTTCTTTCTTTCTTTCTTTCTTTCTTTCTTTCTTCATGAGTTATATTTTTATTGGTTATATAAACATTTACAACAAACAGTCATTCCTAGTATTAATCTAATACAGTTATCTCTGTTATAATGATTACATGTATTAAAAAACTTGTTTTAATTAACAGAATACTACTAAAAAAGGGAAAACTATATACATTGTATAAAATCATACCTGTAACAACTGAATTGCATACAAGAAAAGTAAAATCAATATTCAACAATATCATATAAACTTGCGAAAGCATTTATAGTAAAATTTAATTTGCTAAGATATTACATCTGATGTTGTAAATCTTTGTTTATTCATTACAAATAGGACCTCAGTTCCATCCTCGGAACCGGTATGGCCATTTCCCAGCTCACGCAAGCCAAAAACTCTCAGCTAAGAACCTACCCACAGTGCCCCTCTCCTAGTTACTCCAGATCTCGTTTGCCATGTTCCTAGTCAGACGTGTTAGCCATCTCTCTCAAAGCTAAGTAGGCAATTGTTAATTTTATGACAGTTTTTCTTCAGAATTACAAAATGTTTAGTCAAGTTAGCCTTTTCTCACTGTCGCCTATAACCTAAGCCTATTTCCTACCCTTTTCCTTGGTAATTTAATGTTTTACCTTTTTTGGTACTGTTCCTCTCTCCTGTCTTTGACAGGCCTTCCCTTTGTACTAGTGGTATTCTTTAAAATAACATCACTGGTATTTTCTCCCTTATTTTTTCTATAGGATAGCATTGTTACCTTACCATGTCAGACAAAGCTAAGTTGAGATTTAAACAGTGTGACAAGTTTGGACGTAAGATGTCTAACTCAGATACACATGTCCGTTGTGTCTACTGTTTGGGTGTGGTTCATATCAAAGCTGACTGTGACATTTGTGCTAGTTTTAGTAATTGGACACTAGCAGAACGTAAGAATAAACTTATTTTAAAAGGTTTACTCAAGACACCATTCTCGGAGGCTCTATCTGGGTCGGAGGTCTCACCCCCTCCAAAGACCAAAAAACATAAGGAAAAATGGAGTCACTCAGATCCTGCATCTCCATCAGTTATGGAACCGAGTCGGCTCCGTGCTTCGCCAGCACCCTCAGTGCAGACCTCTTTGGCACCAGGCTCTGTGTCCTCTCCCTTGGCGCCGACCATGATATTCACTCCTATTTTGGTTCCAACCATGGCGCCACTGACTTCAGTGCCATCCTTGGATCCCACATCGGCTCCGATAACTGTACATGCCTTGGCACCATCCCCGACCATGGTGCAGACAGTTTCTTTGGCTCCATGGGCTGCGATGACTTTACATGCCTCGGTACCATCCTCGGTCATGGTGCCAACAGTTTCTTTGGCTCCATCAGCTATAAAACTTGAATACCTGCCAAGGACAAGATATTCTCCAACTTACAATCCTTTTTTGGGGCAGAGGTTTAGCCCCTTTCTAGAAAGACCTGATTCCCCCTCAGCAGCCTCCTTTAGAACCACTAGGAGTTTTTCTGAACTAGACCAAGTGCAGGTTGTGGACCAGCTTCTGACAGCTAGGGGATTTCCCATTCCAGCTAGACCTTCCGTCCCTCCTAGCTCAGAAACTTTTACCACATCTTCCCCTGTTTATCCTCCTCCAGCATCCACCCTGATCTTGATACCAATGTCCGCTTTGTTACATACTGTCTCGGCTCAGACAGCAGTGTTTCCCCTGTCAGCACCGATCACCTTTGCTGCATCAGCTCTGATGGAGCCGGTGCTTTCTCAGAGTGGTGCTTAGATCATCTGTCCTTGGTACCTAGTCTGGCACCTATTTTCTCACTGGCACCATCCATGTCTATGGTTCCGATGGCTTCCAGTTCTCTCAGAACCATTCAACTGGAGGTGGGCTCTTCAGGGTGGGGTGTGACCCCGGTTCTGAGGATGCCTCTCCTGGTTCCGGGATCCCATCTGTCTTCGAGTGGGCCTGCTGTACAGATAATGGAAAGGTTCTTTCATTCTGAAGGCTCACAGTCAGCACCAATGACATCAGTATCAGAAACCTCCCCTAGCATACACCTCTCCCAACCCACTATGCTGGGTCCCCAGGCACGGGAGTCACAAGAACCCCTTTGAAGGGAACTCCTTCTCTGGAGTCCTGCTCAGAAGATCCCACTGGAGAGCCACCCCAGAAGAAATGGTGCAAGAGGAAGCACCTCGATTTCCCGGAGGAATCTATCACAGAAAACACTGATTGTGATGAGGGGGAAGGATCCCCACATTCTCCTCCAGATGACATTTCATTCAGAGACATTCTCAAAATCCTCAAACAGCAGAGGTAATGGAAGTCCTCTAACCCTTCTTCTGAGGAATCAGTGTTCCTGCAGGTCTTCTATGCCCAGTCATCTACTTCCTGTGTGACCCCACCAACAGATGACCTTGTCAAACTAATTGTGCAGTGTGCCTGAAAGGCCCTGGACAATGTAGAACCTGTCCACCAGAGGCCAGACAAAATTCTATCTACACCTGAAGACCAGCCCCACTGGCCCAGGTAGTTGACAGTTGACTCTATGGTCATGGCGGCGGCCACCAAGAGGGAACTGGCAGAAGATAGTTCAACTGTCCATCCTCCAAAGAGGGAGTCCCAGACCATGGACAGACTAGGGAAGCAGACCTATACTTCAGCGACCTTCGCCATTCGGTCGCTGAACTATCTGGCACACTTTACTCGCCTCCAAAGAGACCTAATTTCCAAAATGTCTTCCTCTTTGGTGGGGATACTGCCTGATGAGGTGTGTGACACTGTGGCCTCACAGCTAGCTACCCTTGAATCCATCTCAAACTCCTCAATGCATTTGATATCTCACACCACCGAGGGGGCAGCTTGAGCTGCCGCGTCTGGTGTTGTCATGAGACGTAATGCTTGGATGCAGTTGTATGACCACAGACCCCTTTAAATCTTCCTTTGTCAATGCACCTGTTGACAAATCTGCACTTTTTGGACCCAAAGTACGAGATACACTTGCACGTAGTGAGAAAGATGGAAAGACCTTGTCTGCTGTGGGCATACACTTTTCCAACCCTCAGAGGTCCTACTCCAGGAACCAGAAGGGAGGAAAGATGTGGTTCAAGAAATCCCAAAGATCCTTTTGTGACACTCATGATGAAAAATCCCCCCAGGGCAGAGGGGGCAACTCATATGGAAGATGCCCCTTTCGAGGTAGAGGGGGTCCACGTAACCAAGGCGCCAGAGATTCTTTCTCCGGCAGACCCTACCAGAGCTCCTAAGCAGTGGCTTGATTGCTTTCCTCTGGAAGCAGTCGGGGGTAATTTTTCTCTGCATCTACCAGCCTGGCATCTTATTACTACTGATGTTTGGGTGCAGAGAATAATATCCAGAGGCTACCAAATACCATTCGATTTAACTCCCAGACCCGTCAAACAAATCCCCGATGTGCCACCCAATCAGAGGGAATTAGCAGCCTTAGAAATAGAAAAGCTGCTAAGAAAAAGAGTCATCCAACCATTCCCACCAGACCAAACAGGATCCGGGTTTTACTCAAGGTTCTTTTTAGTGCCAAAAAAAGATGGGACTGGAGACCAATCCGGGATCTCAGCCTACTGAACAAATTTATCAAACCTCAAAAATTCCGGATGGTCACAGTACAGTCCATTCTTCCCTTCCTAGAGAGGGACAATTGGATGTGCTCTATAGACCTCCAAGATGCGTACTAGCACATAAAGATGGATCACCACTCCCAGTGATTTCTCCGCTTTTGGTTGGGAGCCAATCACTACCAGTTCAGGGCACTGTCATTTAGTCTTTCAACAGCCCCCCGAGTGTTCACCAAATGTATGGCAATTGTGGTAGCTCATCTTTGACTACAAGGATCCCATGTGTTTCCCTATCTAGACGACTGACTCCTTACCGCTCTGACCAGGAATCTCCTAGTCCACAGCCTCTCTTACACTCAAGGTCTCGCTCTCCACTTGGGGATTACAATCAACAAAGACAAATCTCAGATGTCCCCAGTGAAGACACTGGAATTTATTGGAGCGGTCTTCGACACAACATCCTGTCAAGCCTCTCTCCCCCCTCACAAGCTTTTGCAAATAAGACACCAAATCCAAGACCTTCTTCCTCACACATATGTACCAGCACGTCTTGTACTGCAATTCTTGGGCTCCATGGCAGCTGCCATTACATTAGTACCACTGGAAAGACTGCACATGAGAATCCTGCAGTGGCTCCTTTCCACACAATTGTCATTGTTAACCCACCCACTCAACCACATGATACACCTTACAAACTGTTGCAAGAAAGAAATGCTATGGTGGATGAAGCCACAAACAAATCTTTGGTGTCAACTGTTCTGTCTTCCCCAACCCATGGCCACGGTGACCATGGATGCTTCACTGTTAGGGTGTGGGGCATTTCCAGGGAAAGACTGACCAAGGCACCTGGACCCCCATCGAGGCCAACTTGCACATAAATGTCCTGGAACTGAGGGCAGTTCTCTTAGCATTGCAAGCGTTCCATGCATCCCTAGTCAGCCAAAATGTCAGTCATCTGGTATATCAACAAGCAAGGTGGAATCAGATCTTACCCCCAGTGTCCAGAAACCATGAGGATTTGTCACTGGGTGATAGCTTCTGATTGCTTTCTTATAGCAACGCACATTCCTGGGAGTTCCAACCTTATTGCGGACAATCTGAGCAGGAACATCCTGATGCCTCACGAGTGGTCCCTCAACCCTGTAATAGCAGACCGGATCTTCCAACATTGGGGCAAGACTTGCTGCAACCTGTTTGCTTCCCCTCTAAACTACAAATGTAGAAGCTATTTTGCCTTGATCCCCCCTCAGGGGGAACCACCGAGGGACGCTCTAACACACGATAGGACCCCGGGTCTTCTGTATGCCTTTCCCCCATTTCTCCTCATTCCAAAATTTCTCCAGAAAGCTCAGAGGTTGAAAAGCAAAGCAATCCTCATTGCTCCCTAGCAGCCACGTCAAGTCTGGTTCCTGTTTCTATGGCCTATCTGATTCACAGCCCGTGGATCCTGGATCATTCCCAGGAACTGTTATCTCATCCTCAGGGACTGATTCATCTGAACCTGCACAGTCTCAAGCTCACAGCTTGGTTTCTCCACTTCCAGTGATTGCCAGGCAGCCTGACATCCCATCTCCTGTTCGTGAAATTTTTCTGGCCTCACACAAATCTTCCACTAGAAAGGTTTATTCTAGTAAATGGACTAGGTTCTCTATCTGGGCCAGAGACCAGAACTTAGACCTTTTCTCTATGCCTATTCAGAATATTCTACAATACCTGACTACTGTTCTACATGCAGGAGCCTCAGCTTCAACGATCACTGTACATTTAGCAGCTATTGCCAATTTTCATAATGGTCTTGATAATTCTTCAATTATGCCACACTGCCTATGCAAGACCTTTTTGAAGGGAGTATTACATGTTAAACCTCCGGTCAAGCCTCCCTTAGAGCCCTGTGACTTGACTTTGGTGCTTCAGTCTCTCACAGGTTCTCTCTTTGAGCCCTTTGATTCATGTGATTTGAAATTTTTGTCATGGAAAACCATACTTCTAGTAGCACTCACCTCAGTGAGAAGAGTATCTGAGCTGCAGGCCTTGAGTGTCAAGAGTCCTTACTTGATCTTCCACATGGATAGGGTGTCCCTTCATACTGACCCTTCTTTCTTACCCAAGGTCATTTCTGGATTTTCCATTATCCAATCTATTGACCTGCCGGTTTTCTTCCCAAGGCATTCTAATAGAGGGGAGTACCTTTTGCACACCCTTGAAATGCACCAGCAGCTTCGTTGTTATTTGGACAGGACTAACTCTTTCAGGAAATCAGGCCAATTGTTTGTGGCCTTTGCAGGACCCAGATTGGGTAAACCTGTTTCCAAAGTGACTTTATCCTCTTGGCTTAGAAATGTCATTACCTTTATCTACCAACAGAATAAGCTGTCCTTACCTTCCAGAATAAAGGCTCATTCTGCCAGATCTATGGCTACTTCTGTAGCTTTTCATTCCAGAGCCTCTATGGATGATATATGCACAGGAGCCACTTGGGCAAGACCTCATACCTTTATATCTCATTACAAATTGGATTTGGCCTCCAGGGGATGAGCATCTTTTGGTTCTATGGTGCTCAGGAATATCCTTCCTTAGGGCCACCCAGGACTCAAGTAGCTGGTGACTCGGTCCTATCTGTAACAAATAAACAAAGATTTACAACATCAGATAAAGAAGTCTTACCATAATGTTCCATCTGTGTTGTAGATTTTTGTTCATCATTACTTCCCACCCTCCTTCCCCCTGCCTGGACTCCTGGTGGATTTTAGGAACTCCTGGTTAGGGTATTTGCTCAGACAGAGCCTCCTACTATTTTTTCTTTTACTACATCTTTTATCTAGGGTTAGGCAAACTTGATCTGGAGTAACTAGGAGAGGGGCATTGTGGGTAGGTTAGCTGAGAGTGTTTGGCTTGCGCGAGCTGGGAAACGGCCGTATCGGTTCTGAGGACGGAACCGAGGTCCTATCTGTAATGAATGAACAAATATCTACAAAACAGATGGAACATTATGGTAAGACATAACTTCTTTTTTCCAGCTATAGTGGGAGTACCATCAGTGTCATATTTTCCAGGAGCTGTATGATGTTGATTCAGTAATTCATGTGTGTGATCAGCTTTTTTAGTTGTTATTTTCATTGCATCCATTTTGTTAATATTGTTGTTATCAGATGCTTAGGAAAATCTTTGAACTGAGGCTCAGTATCATTTTTCCAAATCCTAATGACATGTCAAAGGTGGTGTAAGGGCAAATGTTACAATAACAAGTTTTTTCAACTTAGATTAGAAGACATTACATTTTACAGTTCATTCAGTATTATGATATCACAACACTGTGGAACTACATCTGAAACTGAAAAAAAGTAGAATTGTGGGCATTGTCTGAAATGTTTTTGCAGACAGCATAAAATAGTAAATTGAATTAGTAACACTGGAGTGACTGGAGCTCACTAATGTATAGGCAGCCTCTGAGCTATAATGTTATTTTTTGCCAATGGGGTCCTGCTGAAATTCCCAGTGTCATAATTGTAAATCTTTGAAATAGTGGAACATCAAGTATGAATCAGGAGGATAATAGTCCAAGATTGTTTACCTCAGAACATTCACCCTACTCTGGAGTACAGTTATAATGGAGCTAGTGAAATAACAGGGGTCTTAGGGGCATAGGACTCATGCTAGTTTTATAAGACTTGCTGATTTCTAATTTTCCTACTTATTAACAAGGGTCTTCTGGCAAACGGTTATACTGCCTATGACTATTTGTGTACTTTGCTTCCAATTAAATGCACTGCCACAATACTGATACAAAAATGTTACTGTCATTACTCCCAAAATACTCTAATAAAAATTCTGAAGTTCATTTTTTATAGTCAACCTCCAAAAGTACCGATTTCAAAAATTCACTCAAAGTCCTGGTAATTCTGTCACAGATTACATTTTAGATATCATATATTGTATGCATTTCATATGCCTACCATAACCAAAAATGATTTTGGGCCTAGCCTCACCTCAATCATTTTTAAAAAGAAAAAATACTAATAGCATCTAAAAGGTGTAAAAGCACGTTTTGGCATTCATTATTTTTTTTTGTCTTTGATGGAACTTTCAGAAAGTCATGACTTGCCTAAGTCTCACATTTATGATAAGGAGCTTTTTACTTCTCAGAGACAGAGTTTCTGCTATCGAATCATAGATTACAGGTTACAACCAGTTGGGCATACATTTGAAAAATATATTCAAAGAAATTCACCTTGAGCAAATCTCAGGGAAAACCAACTGTTACTTTTTAGGCAATTGCTCGCTGTTCGGAACTTTATCCTTTTTAGGTCATTATTGTTGTGTAGGGATGGTTGTTGTACTTGGTGGAAGAGAAAATAGGTGAATGCTGTGTTTTAATAATGTTCTCCCTCTTCTCAGCGTTTGTGTAGTCTTAGAGTTTATATATATATATATATATATATATGTATAGTCTATATTAGAACACTGAACATTCAAAATGTCGAGTGTTCTAATATCAAACCCTAGCAATCGAAAAAAACCCATCAAACATTCGGAACAGCAAATTTTTTCCTAGGGAAAAAAATTGCTGTTCCAAAACACATACACACAACATAAGCACACCAAACAAACAGCAATGCACACACATACACCTAAACTCTTACACCTAACCCTACACTAAACTATACATACACCAGTAACTATCCACTTACCTTAACCCAAACCCTAACCCTAAGGTCCGTCACTATCACACAGTCACCTCACCCGCACCCTAACCCTAACTCACCTAACCTACCCTAAACCACACGTCCTGACAATCGCACACTTACCTGACCCGCACCCTAACCCTAACTCACCTAACTCGCCCTAACCCACACGTCCACACAATCGCACACTTACCTGAACCCGACCCGTAACTTTCCACCAGAGCACTGAAAATATGGAAGCAACAGAAACTGACAACCAAATTCTTTCCCTAGGAAAGAATTTGGTATCCTGTTACTTCAATATTTTCAGCGTTCGCTAAAAACGGGGTCGATATTAGAACACCCGACATTTCAAATGTTCGATGTTCTAATATAGACCCTATATATATATATATATATATATATATATATATATATATATAAAATATATATATTTATATATATATATATATATATATATATATATATATATATATATGTATATATATATATATATATATATATATATATCATGTTCAGAATAGTCTCATGTTTTATTTATATCATGTATGCCAAAATTGTCAACTTGTACAACAATTCTGACAATGTGAATATTTACATATGCGTATATGTTTTGTAACTTAATTTAATTTGTATATGTTTGTAACAGGTTTTACTTGGCATTTGTTATCTTACAAGTTCTTAAATATCTTGCTATTTGTTCCACTGTTGTGTTTTGCACTGTTACTACAGTTGGTGGATTATGGACCAGGGTCAGTGCTGAAAGGGATCTGAGGACCAGCCCACTTGCCTAATTATCAAATGTAACAAATAAATAAATGCACATACACACACACACACACATATGTATATTATATATATGTGTTATATGTATAGATGTATATTATATGCATTAAAAATGTTCTTGTGTTTTGTCACCTTAAAACAAAGAGTAAAAAGGTCACACAGATAAAAAACTGGTTAAAAACTGGTTAAAAAACACAAAAAACACAAAAAGAAAAATCTAGTAAACTAGACTTCTAACTGTGATACCTTACCTCTTGCATCAGAGGCCTCATGGGATATATGCAAATCACTACTTTAAGGATATCAAGTATTTCAGCTAAATGGCAATTCTGAATGTCCATTACTTTTTCTTTTACTTTAATTTTTAAGTCTATTCATGGACAATTTCTGGCCATTAAAGCCAAACCCCTCTAGCTGTAAACATGCATGTTTCTGCCTTCTTATGACATCATCAGCACAGCATAAGAGGAATGCTTGACCTTTGGAAACACAGGGTTGTCATACCCAGCTGATTCTACAAAATTACAGGTAAAGGATAGTTAGTCATGTGCTCCCCTGGAAAGGAATGTGGTTTTGACATCAAAACACAGTCAGCAACTATTCGGTCCTATGCAGATACATTCAGAAAAGACATGGGGTTGGCAAATGTTAGTGTTTGAATGAGTAGGTGTTTGTGTGCTTGCGTGTGTGCATGTTCATGTTTGTATGTGCGTGTGTGTGTGTGTGTGTGTGTGTGTGTGTGTGTGTGTGTGTGTGTGTGCGCGTGCGCGTGTGCATTCGTGCATGTGTGTGTGTGTGTACGTGTGTGTGTGTGTGTGTGTGCGTGCGTGCGTGCGTGTGTGTGTGTGTGTGTGTGTGTGTGTGTGTGTGTGTGTGTGTGTGTGTGCATTCATGTGCATGCCCGATGGGGCATGAATGAGGTTACATGAATGTGTTTGCATGTAGGAGATAAGTTAGGTTTTTCCTACATTAACTACACTACTAGAGTTCAGAAGCAAAATAAATAAGGTGCAAGCCAAAACCATTCTTTCACATTTACACTCTTCAAGTTGAGGATAAAAAAAAGGTTTTAAACTGTAGGAAACTGCTTTCTTTATTTGGCTGCTGCAATTTATGTCAGACACAGAGTGAAGTGCTTCAGTTATGCCTGCAAATGCAATACTGAGATGCCAGCAATCATTTCTGAAAGACAGTAATCAGTAATGCACTTGCACTGAAGACTGATAATGCCTCCTAACATTTTGCAACAGGGGTAGTTTTACCCTCTACCCCACCTTACCCACAATTCTGGCATTGAGGTGGGTTAAGTAGATAACTGAGAGTCCAGAAGTGTGTGTGTGTGTGTGTGTGTGTGTGTGTGTGTGTGTGTGTGTGTGTGTGTGTGTGTGTGTGTGTGTGTCGGTTTGTGTATGCGAGTATGTGGTTGTGTGTTCCCATGAGTTTGATTGACTCTGCGGTTGGAGCTTGGTTGTTGATGAATGGATGTGTATGTATGTGTGTATGTTTGTGTGCATCTGTGTGTGCATGAGTGTGTATATGTCTGCATTTTTGTGTGTGTGTGTGTGTGTGTGTGTGTGTGTGTGTGTGTGTGTGTGTGTGTGTGTGTGTGTGCGTGTGTGTGTGTGTGTGAGTGTGTGTCTGTGTGTGTATATGAGTGCAAACATGTGTGTATTGTTTTTTGTATCCGGGTGTATGGCTAAGTGTGTTCCCGTGGGTTTGCAGTGCATTGATTACAGTCAGATTGTGCAGCCATAGCTCTCAACCAATTAGGGACAAATTTCAACAGAATGAGGTTCAAATCAAGAAATAATCAGGAACAGTCAGTGACACTTTTTAAAATATCAGTGGTATTAACTTTAGACACTGACAGACGAAGATATTGTGAATTAATATGCATTTTCTGAAGTAAAAGAATCTGTAACTCTAATTGTTGTTATTATTTATTAAATGTAATTCACCACCTTTTCTCCAAAGGTCACCAGTTTTAGCAGGGTTTAGAAGGGAGAGAGCTACAATTTGAGTCAAAATCAGAGACAGTTGAGAGGTATGCGTACAGCACCAGAGTTTGATTCAGAGACATGTTAATGAGCCAGTAAGGAGGTCTTTCTCATGATGGCTGTACCTGTCTCTGAAACATATTTTCATACAGAGGCACTAGATGACCAACCCACATTTGGAAGTTAGCTAAAGCGGTGAGAATTTTATTAAATCCAAGAGCATATTTTAATTTAAAAATCTGTTTTACTTTTGTGTCTCCTGACCTTGTGTATAAAGCTCTATTAATTCCTCTGCTAATAATTTTCTAACTTTTTAAAGGTATCAGTTCTCTGCAGCATTACGTTATATAATTAAAGTATGGCTAACTGTCTGTGACAATAAATAAAATCGCATTTGTCCTCATATTTATTAAGGTGGTTTATTTTACCTGGAACTGTATTGCCAGAGGAAAACATAGTCTAAATCCTGTAACAGGAGTTCATTTTTTTCCTTGACGTGTATACCATTATAAACAGTACACCTTGGGTGAGCAAATTTTTGTTTTAGCAATCATTAAGAAAATTAAATAAAGAAATAAAAAAATATATAAAAATAAATTTGTCTTTATTCTTTCAAGACAAATATGCTTTGTCGCAGAAGCTCACCTGGTGTCAACAGAAAACAATATACAAAATCACTGGCAAGATAACCTACTAAACTGACTGCAACTTATGTAAAATGAACTGAAGGAAAATTTTATTGTACACAAGTATCTTACCTGTTATATTGCAGATCGTGGCTCAGATGAGAGGACATGATCCAGCAAGATGGATCCACGTATATAAGTTTTAAAAAGATGGGAAAGGACCTTAGGCTGATTCATGTCCTTGACAGTCTACAAAAAAATCCACTGTAGCTTGACAGAATCTAAAACTTTTGATTCTGTGGCAATCACACTTTCTTCCTGACAGCACAGCCATCCTCCTGCTGTAATGTCCACCTTCTTTTGCTTCAGACATTCATATAGTGTTCAACTTTCCTTGGGATAATACGAATTGAACCAAATGTTTCCTTGTAACTTGTTCTTCAGGCAAAGAGCCGGGCAGTTACCAGCAGAATCCTTGTCAAAGGAAGGGCCTTAAATATTTTCACCCTGTCATGTCTTAATTAACTGTACTTCCTGAGTTTAATGTAAAAGAGGAGTATCTAACCTCCTCCCTTTGGGGCTACTTCAAGAGAAACTTTAAGAGTTAAATGAAAACAGTAGAATTTGGTTTGTAATGTTTCAGATTAGGACATTGTTGCTATCTGGTTGATTCAATGACTATGTTTCTTTTCTAAAGCATATATATAAATGCAGTAGTATGTTATAAAGGCAGTAGTATGCAGTGTGCAACCAGAAACATTCAGAATAAATGTTGCTTGCTCCCCACAAAATGAATATCAGTCTCCAAAGCCTATAATGCACTTCTTTTCTAAAAATTACATAGTCTGTAGGGGTTCACAGGTAGTTTTAATGAGCATAAACTTACATTTGTTTCAACAGACTAAAACTTTTGCATCCAAAGAAATAAGTGGCCCCACTGGGGTAGATGGGGTACAGGTACCTACTAACCAGAAGGGTGGAACTATTGTGCCTATATATCAAATAATATGCCAGAGATTTTGAGCTGCTCAAAACTGAATATTAAAAGAAATAAAATTCAAAATCAAATATTAAAATTAATAAAATCATGTAAATCACATATAGCTTCCTGTTTATACCTGTAAAAATCCAGTGAAAATTCCTCAAGTGACTCAACTTTGTTGTGGTATAAAGATTGTTGATTTTTTCTCAGAGCAACAGTGGCAATATACTGGGTTACAATATATCTACAGAGCTATGTCACCTGACATCATCCCAGAACATTTGCAATGTGTCAAGTCAGCAAAGTGTTGCACAGCGCACAAACTACAAATTATTCAGTAACAACAGATCATCATTCCCATCTCCATGCTTTCATGAGGTCAGTATCCAGCGGATAATATGATACCTCCCAAACAACTGACGCCCCAAGATCAAGATACAAAGATTCATGGCTTTTTTTTCTTTGTTTTGCTTTTCTTGAGGAGGTGGGTTATTGTTTCACCATGAAGAAGCTGATTTGAGGGAGCCCAGAGGCCTGAACATATGAAAAGAATTGAACTGTCACCTGCTGAGAGACCTACTAATACAAAACAAACCAGTTGAAATTATGTGTGTGTGGATAATACAAAAAATATACTTGGATCTTGATATTCTGACTCATCTGGGAGACTGATTACATATATTTGGAATTTCTTTATACTTAATTCAGGGCTGTTTATTGATTATCTGTCTGATTCCACCAGATACTCAAACTGTAAAATCATGAGAGTACCATCAAAGCCAACCTGGAGAGGAGTTAAAATGAGGAACAGAGGATCAGCAGTTTAATAGAATTTTACAGGGCCTGCTTTTCTCACCAAAGTAGTCACCAAATAACCACACATACTTATCCTGTGAAATGGATCAGTACGAAGACTTCACCTTTGTGCTCGGTTGTATATTATATACTGCAATCAGGAAGTAAGGAATCTGTCAGGGAGGTGTTGATAGAAGAGGCATTTGCTGCATCCATGGTGACAAAAAGGACTTTTCTTAATACAAGGTGCAGTGAACTCATTCTTTATTTTGTGTTTATCTATATTGATTTCTACATATCTATAAATATAGGTACATTTATATCTTCTTCTTTCAGCTTTTCCCGGTTAGGGGTTACCACAGCGGATCACCTGTCTGCTCATGAATGACAGTGGAGTTTTATGGTATTGAGTTGCCAGCCTGGCACCCAACCTTCCACAGAAGCCACACACACACACACACACTCACACCTAGGGCCAATTTAGAGTGTCCAGTCCACCTACAGCATGTCTTTGGGATGTGGGAGGAAACCAGAGTACCCAGAGGAAACCCATGCAACCACAGGGAGGACATGCAGACTCTGCACAGAAGGCTCCCCAGCCAAGAATCGAACCGGAGAACCTCTTGCTGTGAGGTGGTAATGCTAACCGCTGCACCACTGCGGCCACCCAGGTACATTTTTTATCTATATGTCTATATATCTAATTTAGCTACCTATCTCTCTCTCTCTCTCTCTCTCTCTCGCTCTCTTTGTCTAGCTTTACATGTGTCCTCTAGCTAGTTGTCATCATCATCATCATCATCAACCTCCTTTTTCCCCATTTTCTACATGGAATTGGGGTGTCATGTCAGCTGTCACCATCTCTCTCGATTCAGTGCCACTCTCCTGCCTTCTTCAGCACTCATGCCTGACTGTCCCAGGTCTTCTCTCACACAATCCATCTACCTCTTTGCTGGATGACCTCATTTCCTCTTGTCGTATTCCAGTCTGTCCTAACCCATCTTCACCCGATTTTCTTCTGCTTTCCTGACCATGTGCCTGAACCACCATAATCTGTTCTGTTTGACTTTTTCTGCAATTGGAGCTACTTTGACTTCAATTTTTATATCCACATTTCTTCATCTGTCCCACAGTGTACATCCCACCACCTGTCTCAGGCATTTCATCTCCATCACCTCTAGTTTCCTCATCTGCTCTGCCTTTGCTGCTCAGGCTTTTGTAGCATACAGTAGTGCAGGTCACACCACTGTTTGTACACCTCAATTTTCAGCTTCTTTGGCATTCTTCTGTCATACACTACACTTATTGGCTGCAACCCCTCTGATTCTAGCTTTGACCTCCTCATTCAGACTTTGCTTCTCCTCAACCAGCCATCCCAGACACTTGAAGCTGTTAACCTGTTGCACTGTTTTACCTTATACAGAGTCTACACAGCGTCTCTGACTCTGCCCTACAGAAATGCTGCACATCTGCAAGTCAAATGGGGCAAGATTCACTTGTTCTAGGCATCTCACCCTAGCCTGTCACATTAACAAACATGTTGGAGAGACAGATATATCCCCCAGAGAAGGCCACTCTTCTGGAATAAGCTCCTACTTCATGTGAAGCAGAGCTGCTCAATAACCCAATTTAATGCAACCTTGACAATTGGATGGGTGACCATAACTTCACCCCCGGTGTGGAACCTATGTATCTCATGTACAGAGGTAGTCAGTGCTGATCTTAGAATTGCTCTGCCAACAGTGACCATCTAACGATGGTCAGTTAGGCTACATGGGTTTTTTACATGGCTAGGCTTGTAAAGGTCCCAGGGCCATTAGCCTACTAACCTAACCTATGAACCTATCTTAATTCCTTAATTCTCAGCTTCCTCTGATTTACCCTAGTTGTAGCCATTGCAACTGTCGTATTTGTACTCAGTTTCATCCCATGTGCTTTCTATTTTGCATCCATTCCAACTTTGTTGATCTGTCCCCTCCAAACTGTTTGCTAATGTAGTCCACCACCAGTATGACTAGCAGTGGGCTCAGAACTGAATCCTGGTGTACACCTACTCCCACTGAGAAGCCATCTGTGTGACCAAACACTGTTTTTATTGAGTCATTGGGTCCTTGTACATAGCCTACACTAATTCTACCAATGTTTCTGGGACTTTAAACCACAGCAAGACTGCCCAAATCAGCTTTCCTGATACCTTGTCATATGCTTTCTCGAACTCTAGGAATGCCCAGTTGGACTCTTTCCTCATCTGTAACATCTTCTCAAGTATCTGTCTCACTATAACCATCAGGACAGTTGTGCTGCATCCTAATCTGAATCCATACTGCTCATCTCCCATGTTAGTTTCTACTACTCTGTGTATTCATTTATCAGTCACCCTCTCCAGAAATGTAATACAGTGTGATAGGAGTTTGATACCTCTATACTGCCCACAGTTGTGAATGCCCCCTTTTGTCTTGAACACTGACACTAGTATGTTTATTCTTCAGTCATCTGGGATACGCCTTTCTCTCAATACTGTTATGAGTACCTTCAAGAGCCATTTCTCCCCTATTTCACCCAACATCTTTTATCACATCTGCTGTGACCTCCTCTGAGCCTGCCGCTTTCCCTGACTTCATTTTCCTTAGTTCTATTCTTACTTCTAGGGTGGGCTCCTCCTGTTCTCTCATCATAGGCTGTGTCTGGGGCAGTACAGCTTCTGTGGGGTTTTCTTCATTTAAAAGATGCTGGAAGTACTCCTTCCATCTGTCTTTGATGTCCTCTGTAGTGGCGAGACTGTTGCTACAGACATCCCTTATGAAGGGTGCCTGACTGTCTTCATCTTTCTGTCTTTGCCTTGGAATCTGATATAGTTTTGTTGTGCCGTTATGGAGTCACTTTCCAGAAACTGCTAGAGTGTATCTGATGCCTTGTTCCTTGCTTTTGCAACTCCTCTCTCAGTCTTTTCTATCTCCACTTTTCTTTGCTCTACTTATTTCTTTATTTCCCTTATTTCCATACCTTGCTTGGCCACATATCTGTCATGCAGTCCTCACACATGTTGTTTTCAGTCAATACCATTCTTCTTCACATCTACCTGATTCCTCTTCTTCATGAGGTACTTGAGCCCTGAGTAATTCCTTGAAATATTATGCTTCCTCTTCAGTCAACTTCCAGGTCTTCACCCTGGTTTCTGTTGATCTAGGAGCCTTCTCTGACCACTGCTTGCAGCTGATTGTGGCAACCAGTCGTTTATGCTGTGGGCCAACTATTTCACTAAGGATGACTTTGCAATCACTGATTCTACTCCAGTGCCTTTTCCTTACTAGGAGGAAGTCTACCTGAGTAGTATATAGCTTTAAATATGCCAATTGCTAGTTATAGGATGTTGCATGTCATGTGGTACACTTCTTTTTTAGTAGTAATAAAATGAAAGACCTCGCAGAGGCTGGAAACATATCCACAGTACCTGTGTTGTTTATTCAGCATCCTGGCAGTCATCCAAAAATAATGTGCAACAGAAGTGAAGAAAATGTAGTTATTTTAAGAGGTTATATGATTAGATGGACAGAGATATAATTTGCAGTTGGACAAATGTTCCATTTGCAAAGACCACATATCCTCCAATGTCAACAAAATATACATAATACTGGCAGTTTTCAATCCTGATTTTTTTATTCCTCACTGCAAAAAATAACAGAGAAGCTTGAAAAGGTACACTGTGCCATATGCATGTCCTAGGGAAGATGCCCTGAAGATATCTAAGATGGATACCTCCCAAGAAGTAAGGAAAGACAAAGACCGCAGCAATTAGAAGGTTGTGCAGGAGTTATTATCAGCTTAGGAAGAATTTTTTTAGCATTTGTTCTTTACAAGGGGGACAGGGTTCAGCATAGTATTTTGATGTTTGCTACAAAACCAAAGAATCAAACCAAAGCTGGCACACTTAGTGAATTGCATGATTCATTTACAGAAAAGCAATAGCGTCCAGCATAAGAAAAGATCAGACAAGAGCAACACAACTGACCTCATCAAAAGCTGTGGATGCATACAGAGATAGTCAAATGACAAATATGTAGATAAAAAATGAACCAAGAAAAATGGATGCATGTATGATTAAGATAAAATACAAGTTAAATAAATTAAGACTGCATTGTAAGCGCATTGGTAATGACAGCAGTTTCAGTGAATGCATACAATTAGAAAACCATTCACCAAAACTACTTTCATTGAACCTCAGAGAAATCTCTCTCTCTCTCTCTCTCTCTATATATATATATATATATATATATATATATATATATATATATAAACACACACACACACACACACACACTAGAACATGCAGCCATATGATATCAAGAGACACAAAGGCCATTTAATACGCTTAATAATGCCTTTAAGGGTGTATATAATTTAGAACTGATTGAATTTCTAGTAGTGGGAAGAATCTCCATCTGCAACACTGGGCTTCACAAAACCTCTGAGTGCCCCAATATTTCTCTATAATGTCCACTTTGTCAGACATTTTGTGTGTGTGTTGTGTGTGGATGTGTGTGTGTGTGTTTGCGGGTTTGTGTGTGTGTATGTATGTGCCCATGTGTGTATGTTTGAAGACTGTCTTTTTGTTCGATAAAAATCATACCAATGAATGCACCATTTCTTTAAGAATAAGTTGTCTTTAAGATGTATATTGTAAATGATGAAAGATGCAAGTCTGTATATTTTATTTTTAGACAAAACTATTAATCAAGGGGGACTTGAATAAATGTAGTGATATAACTCTATAGCAAATGTTTTACTTTATTGCTTTAGTACATACTATAATTTTCTTATATGTATATATAAATAAGTTTCTTCTCTTTCAATTTGCCCCCAAGGTCTACCTTACTAATGCATGATAATCCTAACATTGCCCCTGCCCCTAACCCTAATTGTGTACCTTGTCTTAAAACAGCCCTTTCCGTAACAGTACCATTGCACAAGACAACTTGGACATTCACCACATGCATTCACCCACAAAACACTAAAACTATCCCCTTACTTAACCCTTACTCTAAAACACAAACACTCACACATACACAATCTATTCCATTATGTCCCCTTACCTTAACACTAAAACACAAACGCACTTGCACATACATTAAACGTATCCCCTTACCTAACGCTGCTCTAAACATAATGCACACATACTCACACACAAGCTCCCAGCCTACAAAAAAAATTACTACTGCCTACCATGCCAGCAGTTACTCAACATCATTTCAGTTCACTTTTGTTAAATAAATGTGTAATTTACCAAGTGAACTATGACCATGTATATAGGGGTTCCCATGAGAATAGTTTTGCTATCTGTTCAGGCTTATGTACTATTTCCATTCTTTGTGAAACAGTTTAATGAAACAAAATGTTGTCACTTAGAGCTCAAAACAGACATCTCCAGCTCATAGTAATACTATGATATGATTCTCTGTTTCACTCTGAAATGAACTTACTGTCCTAAATCAGTTCCAGTCTGTACACTCCTAGGCATGGTTTTACAGGTCTTAGTCAACAAGTATTCCTTGCTGTAACTGATTCTAATCTAAACTTATTCAAAAGAAATTCCAGCAGGCATGCATGCATCAGATAGGTGTGACTCATCCAACTACCTCTACTATTTCTTCATCCCACCCAAAACTATCCCTCCCCTACCAAAATCTAATTTTCTCTCTAATATCTATTGTAGTATACTCTCCAATCTCAAATTTACTATTACCCTCTCCATGCATATTTTCCTAACCTACTAATGGCTAGTAGATATATAGGTTCATATGTTAGTACTAAGCTAACTGCCCTTGTGAGCCATTTTAAACCTAGCCAATTATCCCTTGTGAGACTCAAACCCTGCACCTTGTGTTTCTAAGGCAAACACCTTAACAATTAGGCCACTCTCCCAACCCTGTTACATATTTTGAAATGTTAAACCTACAATTGAGTTTATAACAAAAATATTCACTTTATGTAAATGTTGAAATTTCTGTATTGAATTATGTCTTTTCATTTTTGTAACATTGTGACAAGCCAATTGCAAATACCGTGGAGCTTATTTGTAAATGTTTAATTAGCTGTATGAACTATGTACTTTTGTAACGTGAAATGTAACTTGCAATTATTGTAGAGCTTTTCTCCCCAGGTCTCCACTGAAAATGGGCTCTTCTTAGCCCAGTGGACTTCCCAGGTCATCAAACTTAGATAAAATAAAAAAAATAAATAAATCACAGTTTATTACCTGTGTAATGCAACATAAAGAAACACACTTACCCCCCAATAGTGGAAGTTGTACCATTACATTCACCTGCCACAAGGTATTCCTTCTAAATAAAGGCAGTGCCAAATTGTCACAGATCAATATCAGCTGAGGTTGTTTCTGTTTCTCAGAATTCTTTAGAGCCTCTGAAAGAAATATCCCCCTGAATAAGGAAAACAGAGTTCAAATCCTGTTAACATTAGACTAACATTAAATATCCAGAAACATAGCCATAAGCAACCTCTCAAGCTTATTACACTATTTTAGCCAATAAACCATTTAAAAAATAGCTATACATTTTACTTCAGCAAAAAAAAAAAAAGTTTCTGAAAAATCTAAAGTATTCAATTTTCTGAATAAAATTTTTAAATACATATACACTAGTCAACAATTATGCGTTTGTGAATATCATAGTGTACATTTCTGAGACGTGTAAAACAGCATTTAGTGCTTTCATTGCATTGTTATGCTTGACCTTAGCACCCATTCCTAAAAACACTTCATTCAATAAAAATAAGGATGTCTTTCTGTGGTACTTTCAGACAAGCTGGTTCTGTATTGGTTCTGCAGAACTGTAGCTAATGAGGTGTTATGTACTTTGGCACTGGCTGCTGACACACCTTTTGCAGGTGAATTTCACTGGAAGAAAAAATGCATCAACAGCACTTAAACTAAAAAACTAAAGTAGCGATTTGTTTTTGTTTCTTAATTATTTCTGCTTTGAACACATTTACACAGTTTAACTATGATACTGTCTGCAATGCATTTAACATAATGATTAGGCTTCAACTTGCTCAGTGTGAGTCAGCCTAAGTGCTCTACCACGTCAGGTTGATGCCTACACATCCAGTGCTCTCTGCAATGTGCACACAGCAGTCTTCACAGCACTGTGCAAACAAATGTACTAAAAGGATTGTACACTAAAATGGATGCAATGAAAAAAAACTGAACATAGCGCAAAGAACCTAGTCCGGTTTTACTGACTCAGTCAGGTAAAACACCAGCAGGGTCATTGCTTTATAGCAACATGACAATCATTTATTTATTTTTACATGTTTACCACTCCTATGCTGACCTCTGCCTTAAGAAATTCACCAATAACCAAACAAACCCTATCTGCCCTGAAAGGCATGACATATCAGTATCCTCAGGCACTCATCACATGCATGTTTCTCTATGTTTCATTTTTTTTTTTTTTTTTTTTTTTTTGGTTTTGGCTATGTCTAGAGCAACACTGTAAAGTTAACTTCCCCTCCCCCAAAAAGTAATGAAACCTTGTCTGCCCATGTCCACATCAGTCTTCCCTTTGACACTGAAGTTGGCAGTCAAATCCATATCAGTTATTGTACAGGTATGTGCCCTCCTGTCATGCCACAGGTTTGTCATTAGCCTTACACATAATTTATTTGTCCATTTAAAATGAAGGACCTCCTATACTTTCATAACTGTTTGTATTATCTTGAATGCTTTGCTTACCACTAAACCTGGTATAAAAAACAGTGATATAAATACGCTTCTCTTTTAAATTTGATTAAATCTACCCAATTATTATTAAGGCACTCATTGAAGAATTAGCTACCCAGGTCATAAAAATTGTATTCCCTATATTTCTAAATGATGGCTATATACTCTCCAAATGGAAATTGGCATATAATATTTTTTTCTCAATTTTTTTTATTTTTCAAATACATTGGAATGAATTCCATAGTATTTATACATAACATCTTAAATAACTATGTACACTATTTACATTAGCCTGACACTACAACAGATCTTAATGTATATAGTTACTTTATAAGTATGTCCAATCCATTATCAGAGTGTCTGATCAATTATTGTATAGTGTCAATCAATGATAAGACTTTCTTCAAGGGTTGTTGATAAATAGCTTTGGATAAATTCTTAGTTCTTTAATTTTAATTTCCAATAATGCTGTGGTCTTTAGTAGGCTGTAGAAGTCTCCCAAAGTTGGTATTGTGTTTGTATTCCATCTTCTTGTTATATACTTCCTTGAAATTGCAAGTATAGTCCATACTAGATACATGTTTGACCTATTCAAATGAGGACCTTTCTTCACATTTAATAATACAAGAGCTTTAGTTAAAAAATGATTCATTAAATAAAGCTTGTAGAAAGTTATTAATACCATTCCGAAATGGCTTTATTTTAACACAATCAAAGAAAATGTGGTTCCAGTCTGCACTGTGTGCTTGCTCACATCTCCAACATATTCCTTTTATAGAAGAACTAATTTTACTAATTCTATCTGGGGTTAAGAATGTTCTGTGCAAGCATTTCCAATTAAAAACTTTCCAATATTGTGTAAAGGATGTATATTTTATCGATAATAAGATATTTGTTTTAATATCTTAAGTTAACTGTATTGAGTGTCCTTTTGTTATATATTTCTAATATGTGGTTTTGGGTGTTGTTTCATAGTTTATCAATATTTTCCCATGTCAAAGTCATTATATATGATTTCATAAATATATTTTGTAAATTTAGGTATTTCGTTAAATGAAGAATTGTTAATTATTCTACTTAAATCTTGTGAATATGACAGAATATTCTGTAAAGTTAGCCAGTCCTGTTGTAGAATTTTGTATGTTGTTTTTATTACTTGCATATCTAAAACTTTTAGTTCTTTGAAAGATTGGAGCCAACAAACAAATCATTTCTGTTCCCAGGAATTAATAATTTTTCTATATATTTTATGTGGACAGCTCTTTGTGACTATAAATGGTGTTAAAAGATCAAACTAGATTTTTAAATCGATATTTGCATTAATAGTTTTCCTAAATGAGTCAATGTAATAATTAATCATACAAGTTTTAGTGGGTTAAGTTATGTTATAATACATACTAATACATAATATGTGCCATGGGAAATTGTTTTTATCTGTTATTTGAATTTTTTTTGTAAATCAAATTCATTTATTGATATTACAGTTAGTAATTCTTTCCAATTTGCAGTGTAATTTGGACTTATCCAATCTGAGATTGTTTTAGATATTGATGCTTTTATATATGTTTCTGTATTAGGAAAGTGTAATTCTTCCTGTTTCTGTGGTCTGATATGATGTATTAAAGTTATTCTGTTTCTTTTAAGAAACTATAAAAATTTATTAGGCATGAATTTATTTCTTAAATATATTCCTTTCTGGTAACAGTTGTATTGCCAAGGCTATATATAGGATCTTGGGCAGTAAAACCATTTTTATTAAGTGTAGTCTATCTTCAAATGTTAATATTATTTTGATCCATTTTTCCACAGCGATTGTAATTGTATTGATGATATTATTGTAGTTTTTTTTTAGACTAATTCATTATTATCCTTGCATAACTCAATTCCTATATATTTTAAGGTATTTTCTTGTTTCCTTATGATGTGATCCCCCTTAGTATGCAGTTCTTTTTTTATTTAAACATTTTTTATATAAAAAACTGACCCAGTCCATGTTTCTTGGAATTGGCTTTTACAATAAACTTCCTTAAGACTTTCGAGTAGATTTTTTCTGTTTTGTGGAAGGTCTGATCCTATTTAGTGAAGTTTTGTATTTTTACTAGTTTTCAGCACTTTACTTACACACCCACAGTTTGTGTTTTCTCTTGCTAGGATTGTTTATGCCATTGGCATTTAAAGATAATAAAGTTAAATCCATCTCAGGTTATTTAGACTATGTATTTTTTGTTTTATTGTAATTATTAAACATTTTCCTCTGATAACTATAAAGTATATGTTTAAGCTTTTAAAGGAAATTATCAGTTTTATACTTTGAATGTTTACCAGTAAAGTAATGTTTTGGTCAGGCATACTAAAAATGTTTTTTGTGAAATAAATTTAAATTAATAAATGTTAACAAGACTAAGATCAGCACTAGCCATCATTAGAAAATCATTCCTAATCTGATGAATAAACCTAAGTCCATCAGATTCCAGAGCATCTAAGTTCTACAAATTGAATTATCATATGGAGAATATTTATAATAGGAATACGCAATATTTATATTATTTTGAACAGGTATAGTACTATTGTAGATTAGATAGAATTCTAATACAATATAAATGTCTACTTATTGTATAAGCAATTAATATTTACTTGAAATATAGATGACAAGCAAGTCAATAATAGTAAAGCAGGATGTATCATATATAAAACCTCAGTAAAAGATTATAGGACACAGTTATTTAACATATTCACCCTTATTGATGAAGTCTTTCAAAATGTATTACTTTATATAAATTGATGGTAATAATATTTATACCTAATGTTTATAATACAATGTATTTTACTGGATATATCAGAAGTTATATTTCATTTTTTGCCAGCATTTAAGTAATCACTTTGTTGCTAACTTACTTAAAGCATCAAGTTTGTTTTATGTAAACATTGATGAAAGTTAGTGCATTTTAATTATCAGTGCATCCCTCTTCCCCCCATTTCCTACACATAAGGATTTTCATATCTGTCATTTGTTATTATAAAATGAGTGAAATTATAGGTTAAAAACAACAAATTCACTTATTGTGATTAATGATTACAAGTTCCCTTTCCATATTCATAAATTGCCATTTCATGGCATATACTGAGAGATTTTAGATTTAAATTGCAACATTCTATTTTGTATAATCAGCAAAAGTTAAACTGAGTGATTATTGTCAATTTAATACTATTTGTTCAGAATGGGATTGTTACATTCTGTGACATTCCTAGTTCAGGCTTCTATTGTTTCCCTTGAACAACTTTGGCAGTTTGATGTCATGTATAAAATATTAATTACCTTGGTAACAGCTTAAGTATTATGTATGGTCAAGATGGGTTACAAAACCACAATTCAAGTTAAAGCAATTATATGACTTGTTATGCACATTTACTTATATGAGAAGATCATCATGCTTCCCCTTGATGTTCAATATAGTGTATGTCATTTATGACAAGTTAAAACAGTAGTGTTATTATACACAAGCCCATGTTATTAAACTGAGTGTCTATTGTCAATTTAACACTATTTGTTCAGAATATGATTGTTACATTCTTTGACATTTCAAGGTCAGGCTTCTATTGTTTCTCTGGAACAACTTTGTCAGTTTGATGTCATGTATAAACATTAGTTATCTCGGTAACCACTTAAGTATTATATATGGTCAAGATGGGTTACAAAAACTACAATTCATGTTAAAGGAATTACATGACTTGTTTGCATATATACTTATATAAGAAAATCATTATGCTTCCCCTTGATGTTCAATTTAGTGTGTATAATTTATGACAAGTTAAGACAGCAGTGTTATTATACACAAGCCCATGTTATTAAATCCTGTCTTTAATATCTAAATTCAGCAGACTGCTTCATCTTATATGCCTAGTATATATTTTATGTCTAGATTTACTAAAATCATACATTACATAACTGTTTTTTTTTTTTGTTGTTGCTTAGTTATTTGAGAGACCACAAGCTGTAATGTTTATTCTTATTATTAGCTCCTTCCAAGCATGTTTATACAGTCCATAGACTTTAAATTATGAGACCCTTCTTGTTTCTTATAATTATATTTCCATCCTTACATATACACATATCAGTACTTCAAATACGGGGAACAATACCAATCCAATTTTGCCAGAATACCATTAACTAGTTTATGTGGTGTGTTTCCACGCTGTTCTTAAAATATCCAAACCAATATTTGTCCTGTTCCATTTTAACAGCCTGTTCCATGCAGTGGCCACTCTGCCAGTGAACCACTCAACACTCCTTCCAGTCCCACAGATATTTCCATGAAGGAAATCTGATGACTCTCTAGCACTTCCAGGCAATCCAAACACCCATAGAATCAGCTATCCCCATATGCCCAACACATCCAAGCAAGTTCACCTCCCAGACCACTGCAAAGGGTTCTGCACAAGACCAAGTGCTCTTAGTCTTTCACAGTAACTCAGACTTCCACTCTTATGTAAGTCCTTAATGTGTTTGGACCAAAATACATTTTAAATATAAAATTGCACTTATTATTCATTTATTTATTTATTTTAATCAATAATCAACTTAATGAGCTAAACAAAGTGTTGGAAGACCATCAATATGTGTACATGTGGTTTAAAACAGCCCTTTTGTTTTATATATATATATATATATATATATATATATATATATATACACACACACACACACACACACACACACACACACACACACACACACATATATATATATATATATATTTTTTTTAAAACAAAAAACATTGCCGAGTATCATCTTGGAGGCTCCTCAGAGCCATTAAGCATTATCATCACTCTGTCTCTATTACCATAGCAACCTGGGAGTGTATGTTTCTGTTAGAGTGTCTGTGTACTGCATACCAGAGGCTCATGATGCACCTGAAGCAAAGCTTCATTTCACTGCAACTTCAAGCCTAAATTCCCTCTCTTTCAGCAAGGCACCAGCCAGGAAAAAAACGAAGAGCAAACAGATAAAAAAAAAAAAAAAAAACAAAAACTCCCAACAAGCCACCACAACAAGAGATAACACATTCTTCAAGCCTTCCCACCTCTCACTCAGCAGATGTATAGATACACTATTCTCTGCCAAAATATCCCAAATCACAGTTTTATCCAGTCCCTTCCCCTGGATCCAGGCTAAAACACCAAATGTCTCTTCCTAATACACAAGCATCTGTAAACCTCGATCACAAGCTGCAACCCACAGCTTCCCGGAGATGAAAATGGCAACATACAACAGTTGCCAGACACAGCTGCGTCCACACACACACACACCATGTCAGGCTTAATCAAACAGCACCCGAAGCTATGATACCTACCATAACTGATATTAACTATGTTTAGACAGAATAATAATGACATTTGTACTAGCTGTCAGACACGGCTGCATCCACGTACACCATATCAGGATTGATCAAACAGCACTCGTAGCTGTGATACCTGCCGTAATTTATATTAACTATATTTAGAAAGACTAATGATGACATGTGTACAAAACGCTTGCTACTATTATTTAACCAGGATATACATGACATTTCTAAATCATACTTTAACTGAAGAAGGCATTAGTCTCCATGACAGCATTTGTTTTTCAAAACACTCTACTGTTACTGCTATTATATATGATGTTAATTTGTTACATTTGACTCTGAACTCTGATGAATGGTACCTTGTTGAATTAGTTAATTAATTATAAGTAAAACAATGAAGCATGACAAGATAAGTATTAATTGAGTTCAAGCAGGGGAATAGAAACTTCTATGTTTATATTATATGTTGCTTTGTTTGGCTTCTATATAATGTAAATAGTAACCCATCTTGACTTACCTTTGTTTGTGAAGAATTATTGGACTCTTTGAACATTCTGAATAAATCATTACTGTTTCTCAGTTGTTTAAGAAACCCTCCTTTTTTTAAATAAAAACAGATGACAAGTGATGCACCATATCAGTTGATACTTTGAGAGATGTAGTTGTAAAAGTAATTTTTTTGGGTCAGCTATCTTGGAATCATTTTTTTGTTTCTTCTTTCTGGCATCAGTCAAAGGATTTGTTTATTTTATTCTTTTAAGAGTAGGGGCCATCCATTCCATTTCTTCTGGGATAGACACTATGTTGTTTTTGATGAAGGCATACAATATTCTCATGTACTAGAGAGACATGTGGCACTATTGGGTCCCAGTTCAAATTCCACAGATTATAATGATTATACTAGAAAGCAGCAAATAATGAACAGTGCTTACTCATCCTGTCTGAGATACTGGAAAATAAAAGGACTGAAACCAAGCTCATACTCCCCACAATCTTTGCTTTTTACTTTTTTCTTTTTTCTCTTAGTTTGTTTTAGGTTTTTAAACTGTTTGGCATTTTTATTTTTATTCTCATTGTTTATTTTTTGTGTTCTACTAACAGTTAAGCTGCTATATTGACCTGATAAAATAACTGTTTGCAAGGGTTAGAAAAAAAAGGTTGGAAGTACAAGGCATTATCCACCCACACTTTGGCTTGTTCATCTTAGATCTCCATCTGTGGGGTCCAAGCTGGACTGATCCATCTGCTGACCTATACAGTCATTATTCTTAGCTTTGAAATAATGAACATGGAGGACATATATTAAGCTGTGGATGCAGTATCTCTTACTACCCCTTTGTGTAATATCTGCTGTATCATGTTCTGAAGTCAGTTATTTATCATTTTTCGGATAAATAGTATATTAAAATACATTTACATTCTTCACTGTGTTATTGCAAATATTTCACATGCGATAATATTAATGTAGTGTGCAGTTATTTACATTATGTATAAACATTTAAACACTGTATGTATGAGCTATTACTTTATCGTCTTTTGCCAAATGGCCAATGTCATGTCTAAGAAAGGGTTCTTGGATTATACCATCAACATAGTTAACAATTAAATAAACACATACATAAATAATATTAAAGTTAATACATACAAGTAGAAAGGATGCAAGGTATGCTCCTCAACATTGGTGGGTACAAAAAAATGAAGCATCCTCACAAAATATGCTCTGAAGTTGTGTCTTTCGGCTTTCCCCGGTTAGGGGTCACCACAGCGGAACTCTCGTCCACTAATGATTGGCAGTAGATTTTTATGTGCTGGCTTGCCGGGCCTAATGCACAACCTTCAACGAAGGAACGCCCATTCATGCATGTCGCCACACAGAAGACGCTCTAACTGAGAATCGAACGGGCAACGTCTAACTGTGAGGTGACAATGCTGTCGCAGCACCACCACCGCAGTCTAAAAATATGCTCTGAAGTGTGTTTCCAAAATCACTTTTTTTGTTTTTAGCACAGTTTATTTTCCAAAGTGTCAGGACTGTATGTTGCATTTAGTTTGTCTAACCTAATAGCCTTCTGTGGAAAGGCTTACAGAAATACTCCAGGATAAAAAGGTATGCACAAAAATGAGTTGAATTCATCAGTTTCTGCATTGATTCAGTAACTATTAAAGATATTCTTCAACCCTGACAATTTCCATACACCCAACTGTAGGATCTTAAACGAGGATGCACTGCTACATTTTATTAAGAATGTTTGATTTAGTTTCTGACATAACTGTAATAAAGAACAAAACAGGCATGTAATTACATCCTAAATAATTAAACAAGAAGTGTATGGTGCAAAGAACTTGAATCATGTAGCTTTTGTCAGAAATTATTACATTGTCACATGACTCTATCCTGGGTTCTGGAGTCATCTCATGATTAAGTATATACTAAAAGTTGGTTCACAACATTTGTTGGTGATTTTTAAAATTAGCAGCAAAATTAGCAATAGAGAATTACTTTATCTGTTTATTTTATACATGAATGGTCTACTGGAAACAAAGGATCCATCACAATTGAAAAGGGAATAACTAGAAAGCATAAATATTATAATAAAACAAAATTTTTAGAGGAATTACTGACCTTAGTCCAACAGCTTTCATGTGTATGTCAGAATGTTTATATCCCCAAGAAGGTTGCTATTTGTGGCTAGTGTAGTGTTTGAGACTTTACAGTAGCTTTCATTCATCCACACTGCTAATAGTCCGCCAAGTATTCAGTCACACATGTTCAGGTGTTCAGACATGCAAAATATCGACGCAAAACCATTGAAAACTCTTACACTGACACACAACTATATAGTAACCAAGTTAATAAAACATAAAATAAAAAAATTAACCTGGGCCAAACTGAACTAAAGGCTTTAAGAATTCCTACAACCCCTAGACAACACTTTTAAATCATCCTTTAATCACCTTGATACAAGATGTCAGGAATTTAGACTTCCCGGTAGACCTATGGGCTAACCTAAAACTATTCCTGAAGGTCCCAGGTACATGGTGCTAAAGGAAAATCTGGCAGATGATGCTGCAAAAAAAGGAATACTTAAGCTTAATGTCCTTCAGTATCTAGATTTTGAAAGACTGTAAAATTTAAATGTGTAAGAAGTGCAAAGGTCAATCAGGGATTCCTTGTTTCAAAACAAGCTACATATACTGAACAACATATGTGACTGTTAGTTTAATTTCTCTAAGTATTTTAGGTTTTTAATACCATGACATGAAAAAAATCCCATTCCTAAGTCAAAGAAACTATGATTAAAGTTCATGAAATTTGTATTGTTTCAATATTTGATATCATCCAAGTGTTCTTTGCAGCACCTGCAATGTGCTTAATACTAATTACTTCTTACAGAGTTACATGTATCAGCAACATATCTAAATACAGCTATAAATTATTTTTATGAGACCCATTGTTCCTGCTTCTATTGGAACTGTCTAGGTATCTTTCTTCCTCATTGCCCTCATTTCCATCTGCAAATCCTGGTATTTTATGACTTTGAGTCTCTCTGTATGTAAGACACTGTAGTCACTGGGTGTAGCAATTTCAATGATCAATGCTACTTTTGTCTTCTTTTCTTGAACTACTATATTTGGTTTTCTTGCATCTGTTTTTTGAACTGTTGATAATAGGTGATCCCAAGTATTATAAACTTCATAATTTTCTAAAATGCTTTCTGGCTCACGTTTCCAATACTTCTTAGCTACTTCAGAATTATAACGTTTGCACAATCCCCAGTGCAACAGTCTTGCCACATTATTATGCCTTCTAGTATACAGGTCTTCTGCCATTAGTGTATCACACCCAGAAATAATGTGCGACTGTTTCCAATTCTGTTTTGTAAAACCTGTATTTGTCTGTTTCCTCGACATGCTCAATGGAGTTTGTAAACCAATGTGTGCATAGTCCACTATCCTAGGACATCAAAATTAACATTTCATTTTTTGGTTTAAATTCACCTCTCTTTAACTATTCCTACATTCGATCCGATCAGCATAAGGTTGTTCAGGAGATTTTTATACTTGCAAATATATTTATGCATTTTCCACATTTCTTGCCTTCTCATCTGATCCTTCACCTTATATTCCTTCTTTTGTGTTTTGGCAAATTGAGTTGCTGTCTGATTTTTATCTACTTCTGGTTTGATTTCCATTCCTGCTTGACCTTGATATGCTTCTGTTAAACTAAGTAGGGAAGTCATCTTAGACTTGTTCTCCTCATGTTTTAAAACTTTCACTTTGTTTGGATCTTGTGAGGTCAACAGATATGTATGCAGCCCTTCGACTGCAGATCTACACATGTAATCAATTTTGACGAGGTCCATACCTCTTTCAGAATGAGGAATATATACCTTGTTATACACTGATTTTTATAAATCAATTGATAAGCATGAAGCATTTTTCTTGTTTTCCTCTCCAACCGATCCAATACCTTTTGGGGCCAGTCAATCGCCCCAAAACTGTAAGTCAGAAGAGGAAGATCAAATTGTTTTTTATTTTGGACTTTGTTCCTAGATGTCAGGGCTGTTTTCAGTATTAATTTAGTCTTTTAAAATATTCCTTATTAAGTTTTAGTTGCATTTATTCATGTTTTATTGTCAATCCTTCATCAATTCCCAGATATTTATACATTCCTGCTCAAGTTCTTTTACATCACATCCCTGTCTGAAATTGATATTTTCTTGGTGCTGCAGTTTCCTGCTTTAAACGTTGCTTTTGCACATTTATCAAGACCAAATGAAATTCTTATACCATCTGAGAATGTTTTGATGACTTGCAGCTGTGCTTTCAGTTCCTCGTCTGACGAACTATAAAGTTTTAAATTATCCATAAAAAGATGAGAAGTCTTTTTACACTTTGTTGTTTTCTGGGGGCCAAAGCGTAGCCATGACCTAATCTGTTAAGTAGACAGCTTAATGGGTTAAGGGCAAGACAAAAGAGCAGCGGTGGCAGAGTCATCCTAAAATATCACCCTTTGAATTTTTATCCCTGGGATACTAATTTGTCCTTTATCATGGCATAGCTACAAAGTGGTTTCCCAGTTTTAGGGTCATTGTAATGTAATCAATAAATGCAGGGTGTTTCTTATTCATTTGTAAGCACTCTTTTATCCATGAATATGGGATGCTGTCAAATGCTTTTTTGGAGTCTATCCATGCCATTCTTAGATTCTATCCCTTTTTACTCACTGGCCTATTACTCCACAACATTGACTTTGTCAGTTACCACAATTTCCTGTTCCTTTCCTTTCTATGCAACTCCAACCAACCAGAGTATCTTCACATGGAAACCGTTGAGCTGCTTCCTGCTCTACTGGTTTCTCTTTAATTTGGGGACTCATTGTTCTATCATGCTGTGATGTTAACAGAGTTAGATCATCTACACCAAAACCCTCACTTTGCAGGTACTCCATAACCCCAGTTTCTATTTCTTTACCTGCTGCATTACTAATCCTCTTTTGTACTTTCCCCTTTTATTTCCTTATTTTTTTTTCTGTTGTAAAAATTTCCATATCTGGGTGCCTCTGCCTGTATTTCTCTTCAAATATCTTTGTTGCTGCTTTTTTGTATTGATCAGTTTTGCTTTCTCCATTGTATAAATATTGTACCATATTAAATCTCTTTTTCTTTCCCATGTCCATATTTCTTTTTTATACCTTTCATAAATCGTTATATTCTGTTCCTTATATTTTCACACTTCCTCAGTTACTTCTTTTTCCAAACAGCCCAATTTTTCTTGGTCTATATAATTTTTTCATGAATCTGTAGTATTAATGAACACAAATTTGCATTTGAAGCTTTCAACAGTTTTTCTTGTCCAAGTATTTTTCTTTCCTCTGATTTCTGTCTTAATCTTTTTGTATATCTTTTGTCTGGAGATTCTGAGTTTCTTGCAACAATACATCTTTAATGGTCTGCATTGTTATCTTTGTGGCTCTTTTTTGGCCTGTCAGTTTTTGTGATTTTTTGTGGACTGCTACTTCCTTGTACAACAGGGCGGCCATCCTCCCCCTGGGTCTGGCCTGGCCCCATTGTAGGAATATTTCCGTATTTTGAGGATTCTACACTGTCATTTTTTTCCAGTCCTGGCACCAGTGTGCCTACCAGGATTGGACACTTTTGTATCCTGGGTCTTGTGCACCCAGCTGTCTTTTTTAATTTTTGACCTACTTCTGTTTATGATATATACTATATAAAATAGAATCTATATATCAGTGTCATCTTGGTGAGATTTAGTAAAAACAGGGTCCACCTCATGAAGGTACTCACCAAGACCAAGGATAAATTCACACTGTTAGCAGTGTGGATGAATGAATGCTATTTTAAAGTCTCAATCACTGCACAGTGGCATGCTCTCTCTCAGCAATTAGGAGTAAATATGGCTTTCCTGTGAGAAAGTAAGTCAGATGAAAAAAAAAGAAAGAAAAAAATAACATTCTACAATATTGGCATAACTGGTATAGAATGAGTTTGTCCTGGACAGTAGAAATTAAAAACTCTATATCTTATCATTTACCTAAACTTCAGAATTAGTAGATACATACATGAAATTTTAATGACAAAGCATACTTGTTTCCCCATTTTTGTACCTGGTCCAGCAATATGTCTAGATATTTGAAAGGAAAGACCACCTTAATGCTGGAGCCATCAAAAGTGGAAATTCATATCCGTTTTTTATCCTGACACAGAGTCCCAGTACCAAATAAGCAGCCTACATTTGGATGGGATGGAAATGCAATTGTTAATGATATACTGATTTTTCAGAAGAAAGAAAATCTTTCTGCAACTACAACAAAAAGAAAAAAAAATCTTGCTTTTTCCCACTTTCTGAAAGTTAAGAAAGTTCAGTTACAGATTTGCTGTTCTGAACTGTTTGGAAATTTCTAGAAGGCCAGTGCTTGCTTGGGCTAAAGGGAAGTCTCTGTGTTCACCAGTGGGAGTGGTTAACACTGAACAGTCTGCCTGTCCCTGGAGGAGTGGTTACTACCTAGAAGCTGTAGTTTTATTGCCATTTTGGGTCAACTCTAAACTCCTTGATCTCTCTCTCTTAAAACCCTACAACTCTCTTTTTGTGCAGTTTTGCGCACTGAGCAGCATCGGTCAGCGCCACCTAAACAGGTTTAAACTATTCCAGGCTCCACAAAGTCTGCTCTTCACTCTTTCCCTTAGAACTGTTCAAACTCTCAAAGTAATCACTCTATTCTCTTTCTAAAGCCCTGCACTTGCTCAGCTCTTATAAGGAAATACTAACTAAAGCACTACACCCTCCTTGACTTCTCATAAGTATTAGGCTCCCGATTGATCCTTCCTGATCAAGTGAAAAATCGGTTCCCTTCCCTAATCTAATCAGTAAAAAACAGTTCCCTATACTAATCTGGTATGTCCAAGGGTCAGTTTCAAGGTTACTCTCCAGTCCAGCTGGTGAATCTGGGAATTTTGAGGCAATGTTACAATTGCCTTATGTACACAGACAACCCTCTCCTCCTTCCAACAAACTCTAATACATGTGAGAGATGAAGTTTCACAGCCAAACTGGAGGCAGAGCTCTCTCAACCCAAGACTGGCACAGTAAGTCAGGAGGAAAAGGTAACCACCCACACCACAAATCCAGTCTCACACAGACCTATTGCATCTGCATACCCAACACATAAACACACAAAAACATACTCGGAGGCTCTAAATAAAAAATCTGCCTAAACAGCAAAGACCTCCTAAGCAGATATCCAAGCAACAGCCACCTCTCAACAATACCCACAAATCACATATCTCACAAAATCAGTGTGCCTCACAGTCACAGCCCTTAAGGCCAAACAACAGACCAAATACACTTGTTATAGGGGACTCTATTGTCCGGCACACTGACGTCCCGCTCACCAGACTGAACAAAGAGAAGGTCACTGTAAGCTGCCTGTCGGGTGCCAGGATCCACCACATAACGCAAGCACTCAGGTCACTCCAAACAAGTACAAGTATGACTCCGTCATTGTCCATGCTGGTGTGAATGACCTGAGACATACCTCCCTGGACTACATGAAAAGAGACATAAAGGAGCTCTCTGACCATGTAGCCCAGGCTGGTATGACCCTGACCTTGAGCAGCATCTTGCCCTCACCAAGAATGATGCCACAGTATAAAGACAAAATGATCAGTTTCAATAATTAGCTAAAGTATTGGTGTAATTCAAAGGGGATCCAGTGTCTGTCAGCCTGGGATGATATGCTCGACAGGCCACGTTGCTTCGCTAGGGACAGCTTGCACCTGTCACCCTTAGGCTTTCGTATACTGGCCAAGGTTCTTGCCACCCCCATAGTGCCTTTTTTAGGCAAGGCTCAAAGGACAAACCCACCTCCATAGACAACCCAAGGATAAAAAAACTAAAGGTAATGCTACTCAGTGCCAGAAGTCTAAACCTCAAGATGCATACACTCGAGGCTGTCCTCAGTATGGAGAAAATTGATGTCTTTGCAGTAACAGAAACCTGGTTCAAGGCTCCTGAGAGCACCCCAGCACTACCAGGTTATAACTCATACCATGCGTTTCGGCCTCAAAACTCGGACCGAAGCGCAAAAGGAGGGGGAGCATCTATATTCATCAAAAATACCTACACGTCCAGGTTAGTGGCACTACACGAAGCATTGGAAACCATCCATGTGCAACTAACAGTGGGCAAAACTGCCTTTCAGTTTGTAGCCTGCTACAGAATACCCTCCCTATTACAGGAATCCCACTTGGCATTCCTGAGAACACTGGAGAATATGAAGGTCTCTCCAAACACTATGTTATTGGGTGACTTCAACTACCCAAACATTGACTGGGAAAACTACTCAAGCCCAAACACCCTTGCCCAACGGTTCCTTGAATTTATAAACTCTAACTCAATGGAAGAACTGGTCACCACTCCCACAAGAGGGAACAACATATTGGACCTGGTCATTACCAACATGGGGACTCTATGTTCCACACCAGAGGTAAACCCCTCATTGTCAAGATCAGACCATAAACAAATTTCCCTGGACATCCATATCCCGTCCCCACCCCCAGCCAAGGAAATCACTGTAAAGAATTTCTCAAAAGCCAACTTTGCACTTCTCAAGACTGAGGTGGAATCCTTCAAAGCCCCTGGGCCAGAGGATAATACAGCCCAATCCGCAGAATCCTTTACAAATGCATTCTATAAGCACCTGCAGGAATGCATGGATCGTGCTATCCCAAATAAAACCAAGACTCACTCCTCCAAAAACAGGAGACCGGTCTGGTGGATCCCGTCCATAAATAAGCTATACAACAAAAGGAGGAAGCTACTACATGACAGAGCAAAATCCCAAAAAGGGAAGGCATCTCTGATCAGTATTAGCAAGAAACATCGATCCCTCATAAAATCATCAAAGGCCAATTTCGAAAGAAAAATTGCCCTAGACACTAAAGATAATCACAAGGCCTTCTTTAGTTATGTCAGGAACATGGGCGGAAACTCCAAGATATGCTCTGAATTGTTGCATAACGGTACAAAATATACCGAACCTACAGACATAGCCAACATCCTGGCAGACAGATTCAGCGCAAACTCCCCCCCCCCTTCCCCCTCAAAGGAGCAAATGCCTATCCCAACTGAATGTAACCTCCCTGACATCACAGATGCACAAGTGAAAGCTGCCCTCTCCAAAGCAAAAAACACAGCATCTATGAGACCGGACGGTGTCCCAGGCTGTGTCTTACACGAGCTCCAAGAAGAACTGAACCCTCACATTAAGTCACTGTTCAAACTTAGCCTTACTACAGGATATGTACCCGAAGAATGGCGTACAGCTACAGTGGTCCCACTCCACAAAAGTAGTGCCACAACGGACCCCGAAAACTATCGCCCCATAAGCCTGACTAGTCTGGTCTGTAAAGCTATGGAGCGTATTATCATGGAACTCATAAACAAAGACATTGGGAGCCTCCAGACACTGGACCCTACCCAATTCGACTTTGTTAAGGGCAGATCTTTCCTCTTAAACCTAGTTGATTTCTTTGAAACAGTTACCAAAGCCATAGATGAGGGCAAGGTAGTCCACACAGCCTACCTGGACCTTGCAAAAGCCTTTGACACAATACCCCACTCAGGCATTATAAATAAGCTTACCAGCTTAAATATCAACCCCTATATCACAAGATGGGTTGCAAACTGGCTCAGAGATAGAACCCACATGGTCAGAATCGCAGGTGCCATGTCCGAATCCAAACCAGTTACAAGTGGTGTTCCACAGGGCTCAGTTCTGGGACCTCTCTTGTTCGGTATATACTTCTCTGAGGTTCAGGCTAACACGGGGGGATTATGGCTGACAAAGTTCGCAGATGACTGCAAACTGGGGGCCATAATCAAATCTCCAGCTGACACAAGCATCCTCCAAAAGGGTCTCACAGAGATGGATGCTTGGTGCCAGATCCACGGCCTCAAGCTAAATGCTAAAAAGTGCATAGTCATCCCCTTTGCGAAAAACAAGGTGCCCACAAATTACCACATAGGTGGTAATCCATTAAGTACGGAAGAAGTAATTAGAGATTTGGGGACCAACGTAGATAGTAATCTCTCCTTTGATAATCACGTTGCCAAAGTGGTTAGAAAGACCTTCTATATAGCCCACCTTATCACGAAAGGGTTCACATCTAGATCAAGAGAGGTCATTGTACTCCTCTACTCATCACCCATCAGGCCCATAATTGAATACAATGCCCCTTTTGGGATGTACCTTACCCGACACCTGCAGCAACTGGAGAGACCCCAAAAGTACCTCACCAAGAGGATCGTGGGCTACAAACAGATGTCCTATGCAGCTCGACTAAAGAAACTCCAGCTCTACTCAGTTGCTTGCCGCCTACTCAGAGGCGATCTATGCCTGATGTACAAAGCCATGTCAAACCCAGAATTAATGGACATGCTCCACCTCAAAAAATCCAAGTCCCTTAGAGCTACACACTCCAGGGACCTAAACCTCAGCACAAAAATAAATAGGACATGCTGGAGGGACAGATTCATTTCCCAGAGGCTCCCCTCACTCTGGAATAGAATCCCAATTCATGTTAGACATAGCCCCTCGCTGACCCTCTTAAAGTGAAATCTGGATGCGTGGATGGGAAATCGCAAATTCACCCCTGGGATCTCTTCTGTGTCCCTGCTAGACAGAGGCACAGTAAACTAATCTTAAAAGGGTACCTTCTGTGACCTACTTTACAGAGGCACAGCAGGCTAATCTAATAGGGAGGCGGAAGCCAAATACACTCTAGCTAGGCTTATAAATGCCCTAGGGCAGATAGCCTAGTATCTACCTATGAACCTATGAACCTATGCATTTGCAAAGATATCTGTTAGTTATTTAAAAAATAGAGCATTGCAGCATATGCATACTGCTTAGGTTTTCTTTCAACCTGTAGACACCACAAACTGATAACACAATGACAAAAAGGAGGCAAGAAAAAAACACAGACTATCATTTTAGATATATGCTAGAAATGGAATTCCACCATTTAGCTTAACTTAATATAAATTTAGTAAATATGTATACAAATCAAAGAAACACCACTAGAATGACAAGAGTAAACCAATCCAGAAATGTATTAATCCAAAATGCTGAATCAATTAGAATACATTCAGATTTTTCATCCCTGGTAATTAGGACTTCAGAATACATAAAAATGCTGTGAGATTTCTTTTATACAAGAAACCCCTCCTCTTTACATTTGATTGATAAAATCGGCAGTCTACATTAATATACTGCTGTTAACTCTGATCAAAACTCCCATGTCACTCGACCTCCAGATTAAATTAATATAAAATATTAGTAGGACATTACAGCTAGTAAATAGTTATTTTAAAGAATGTATTCAGGTAACTTACTTTAATTATTTGACAGGCACGGTTGTGAATTTATGGAGGTGCTGATTAAACACAACACTATAGGAATGGACAAACTGATGTACGGAATTAACATTTTAGATAGAAATATTACTGAAGATGGATTTTTTTGTAGAAAAAGATTATTGTAATATTTATGATAGAATAAGTAGGAGGATGACATATATTAATAGTAAAAAAAGAGGAAATTAATAGGGACAAAATGGATTATGAAAAAGGGTTAGCATACCCTCACCCTACAAAAAATATAAAAAAATAGACAAGATTCATCCTTATTTGAGAGTAATAATAATAATAACCATTACTCAATGGAGGATAATAAGATAATAACAGGGGTACATGTAATGAACTACCTAGTCATGAAACTCCTTTGCAGTTTCCTCCCCTCAGGAGGTCAGAAAGGATAAAGAACAGAAAAAAATCAGAGAGAGGAAACTTACTCTCAGAGGGGACAACTGAGAGTCATGAAAATCCTTTGGAGTTCCCTCCCCTCAGGAGGTCAGAAAGGATAAAGAACAGAAAAAATCAGAGAGAGGAAACATTCTCTCAGATGGGACAACAACTGAGAGGGAATTAGAATCTGAACTGAAATTACCAGAAATGTAGCAGGAGGGGGGAAGAGTAGTGCAACCCAGATGACTGACAATAAATCCATCACGTACAATGATACAGGTGATTTTAAACCTTTTAATTACAGCAACAAAGCAATTAATAATAAACAAGCCAACGTTTTGAAAAAGGGCTCACATTAGTGCCTGTTAGGAAAGCTACAGTTGATGAGGTTTTAATTGGTCATAGATTATATACAAGGAAATTGAACCTGTGTCTATATTTTTCTAACGGTAATATTGTAGGCCGTTTTGGGCTGCATTCTATCCCTTTTAGCTTTCTGCCTTAAAAACCTGTGTTTGCACGGGTGAGCTCTTGTTTTAGCTCAGCGGATCCTGTTTTGGCATCATGCAAACTACAAGGGCAGCAGAAAGAAGAAAGAGAGACTTTAATGGATTCTACGTATCTCAGTTTGCCTGTTTTTGCTTAAATTTTCTTAAAATCGTTTATTGCACTTTACCTTAGCCGTTTTTCTGTTATTGCCTTATTTCAACTACATTTATTGTTTGTTGGCTACAAACTCAAGTGTGCTAGCCTTTTATGTGCTAAAAAGTTGATTTAGTGTCATTTTAGTGTATTTTTACTGTTTTTTCTGAAAAAACAAAAAAACTGTATCTATTTGCTCATTTCTCCCACCTTTTTCTGTTAACTAGAGTAGTCCGGATTCAGATTTGCTGAATTCAGGACTGTATTGGAGTTACTGAGTTGCCCAGACCTTACTTTGTTAGAGGGAAGCCTTTCTGCTTATCAGTGGGAGTGGTAAGCATTGAGCAGCCTAGCTACTGCTAGAGGAGTGGTTTCCAGCTCATAAATTGTACCTTATTGGCCATTTTAGGCTGTATTCTATCCCTTTTAACTTTCTGCATTAAAAGCCTGTGTTTGCGTGGGTTTGCTCTTGTTTTAGCTCAGCGGATCCTATTTTGATGTCTTGCAGACTACAAGGGCAGCAGAAAGACAAAATACTTTAATTGATTCTAAGTATCTCAGTTTGCCTGTTTTTGCTTAAATTTGCTTAAAATCATTTATTGCACTTTACCTTAACCATTTTTTTAAGTTATTGCCTTATTTCAACTGCATTTATTGTTCGTTGGCTACACACTCAAGTGTGCTAGCCTTTTCTGTGCTTAAAAGTTGATTTACTGTCATTTTAGTGTATTTTTACTATTTTTCTGAAAAAAACAAACATTGTATCTGTTTGCTCATTTCTCCTGCCTTTTCTGTTAACTGGAGTAGTCTAGATTCAGATTTGCTGAATTCAGGACTATATTGTAGTTTATGAGTTCCCCAGACCTTTCTGTGATAGAGGGAAACCTTTCTGCTTATCAGTGGGAGTGGTAAGCATTGAGCAGCCTATGTACCACTAGAGGAGTGGTTTCTAGCTCTGAAATTGTACCTTATTGGCTGTTTTGAGCTGCATTCTATCCCTTTTAACTTTATGCCTTAAAAACCTGTGTTTGCGTGGGTCTGCGTGAGCAGTGACTCTAAGCTAGGGTAAACTATTACTGGTGCCAGAAAGTCAGATTTTCCCTTAGATCCTGCTAGTTTTTATCTTTTTGCTCTCAAACTAGACTATTTAAGTCCAGCACTTGCTCAGAACTTCATGCAGCATTTACCGTAGCATGTATACTGCTACCAGCACTAAACTTTCCATATATGAAAGTACAAAACAGCTTCAATAATTAATACATTAAGCACCTATCCAGGCATGTCTAAAGGAAAGTTCCCTGAGCTTTTTTCTGTTAATCTGGTGAACCTGGGGATCATGAGGCAATGTAACAACTGCCTCATGTACACAGACAACCCTCTCCTCTTACCTCTCAACACTACGACTTGTGAGAGATGCACATATATTGCCAAATTGGAAGCCAAGCACTCACCAGCCAAGACTGGATTAGCCAGTCAAGAGGAGAAGGTTAACACCTGCACCACACCACATGGAACACCTAGCCCTTCAGAACATACACCACCACAACCTTCGCATAGTAACCCTAGACACACACCCACTTTCACCAAGGCTCTCAATAAAAATCTGCCCAAACAACAGAGACCTCAGAGGCAGAAACACAAGCAACCATCACATCGCAACATAAACCATGAGACACATAGCTCACATAAACAGCGTGCCACTCAACTGGAGCCCTTAAGGAAAACAGCTTACCAAATACACTAGTCATAGGTGACTCAATAGTAAGCCACACTGATGTTCCAGTCACTAGACTGAATAAAGAGAAGGTTACGGTCAGCTGCCTGTCAGGCACCGGGATCTGGTACATAACACATGCACTTAGGTCACTCCACAACAGGTACAAATATGACTCTGTCATTGTCCATGGTGTGAACGACCTCATGGACTACATGAAAAGAGATATGAGCTCTTGGATCATGTAGCCCAGGCAGGTATGACCCTAGCCCTGAGTAGCATCCTACCATTACCCAGAATGATACCACAGTAGAAGCAGAAAATGATTGACTTCAACAATTGGCTAAATTTCTGGTGTCATTCAAAGGGGATCAAGTATCTGTCTGCCTGGGATGACATGATCGATAGACCTCGATGCTTTGCCAGAGATGGCAGGAACCTGTCACTCCTGGGATTCTGGATACTGGCGAAGGCTCTTGCCACCCCTATAGTGCCTTTTTTAGGCAATGTCCTGAAGAGAAAATCACCACCATAACAGATACAAGCAAATGAAATCTGAGGGTTATGCTACTCAATGCTAGAAGTCTAAATCTCAAAATGCAGTTGCTCGAAGCACTCCTTAAACTGGTGAACACTGACATCTGTACAGTAACAGAGACCTGGTTCAAGACTCCAGAGAGCACCCTGGTGCTTCCAGGATATAATTCATACCACACCTTTCGGCCCCTAAACCTGGACTGAAGCCCTAAAGGCGGTAGTGTCTCCACATTCATAAAGGATATGCACACCTCCAGACCATTAGCCCAACATAACACATCTGAAATACTTCAGGCACAACTAACACTGGGTAAAATTGCAATCCAGGTTGTAGCCTGCTATAGATCCCCCACCTTGTGCCAAAACTCCCACTCCACATTCCTAAACACACTGGAAAATATTAAGGTACAACCCAACATCCTTATACTGGGAGATTGTAACTACCCCTTCATTAACTGGGAAAATTACTCATGTGCCAACGCACTTGCTCAACGTTTTCTGGAATTCATTAATTCCAACACCCTGGACCAGCTCACTCTTACCCCCACCAGGGGTAGAAATTTCCTTGACCTGGTCATTACTAACATGGGCGACTATTGCTCTATACCAGAAATCAACTCCTCCCTGGTCAGATCTGACCACAAGCTAATAACCATGGATATCCACATCCCACCCCCAGCTCCTGTAAAGGACACTACCATGAAAAACCTCGCCAAAGCCAATTTCGAGCTTCTAAAAACAGAGGTGGCAAACTTCACATCACCCATGAAATAGAAAATAGGTGCATGACTGCTGAATCATACACCAATGCACTGTATGAGAACATACACAAGTGCATGGAACAGGCCATACCAAACAGAACCAAGATGTTCTCCTCCAAAAAAAGGAAGCCAATCTGGTGGACTCCTGTCATAAACAGGCTCTACAACAGAAGGAAGAAACTGTTGCAAAAAAGGTGAATTCACAAGACTGGAAAAACTTCCTTGCTAACCTCAGCAAAAAACTGAGATCCCTCATCAAATCCTCTAAAGCTAGCTATGAAAACAAAATTGCTGCAGATACTAAGGACAACCACACGACATTCTATAGTTATGTCAAGAATTTACAGGACAATACTCAGATCTGCTCTGTGCTACAGCACAATGGCAACATGTATACCGAGCCAACTGATATTGCCAATATATTGGCCGACAGGTTCAGTGTGAACTTTAGCCTCGTTTCACCCCATAAAGTGCCAATCACAATACCTGAAGAATGCCAAGTCTCTAATATCATGGCTGCAAAGGTAAAAACCGCACTGTCTAAAGCCAGGAATACAGCTTCCATGGGACTGGATAATATCCCTGGCTGTGTTCTACATGAATTATAAAGTTAACTGGCACCACACCTGAGAGCCCTGTTTAATCACAGTCTCACTTCAGGCTTTTTCCCTTCAGAATGGCACACTGCTATGGTCATCCCACTCCACAAAGGGGGGGGGGTGACTATTGACACCAGGAACTACCTCTCTATTAGCCTGATGAGTCTGATATGTAAGGCTATGGAATGCATCATCCCGGACCTTATAAATAGGGACATAGGAAATCTCCAAACTCTGGACTCCACCCAATTTGGGTTTGTGAAGGGTAGCTCATGCCTGCTCAACCTGATAGACTTCTTCGACTCTGTCACCAAAGCTGTGGATGAAAGCAAGGTAGTTCCCACAGCCTACCTCGATCTTGCCAAGGCCTTCAACACCATCCCTCACTCCGGAATCATAGGTAGACTCACTAAACTAGGCATAAACCCCTATGTCATAAGATGGCTTGCCTATTGGCTCACTGATAGAACCCACACTGTCAAAGTAGTGGACTCAAAATCTAACTGCCAACCAGTCACAAGTGGAGTCCCACAGGTATCAGTCCTGGGCCATCTGCTGTTTGGCATCTACTTCTCTGAAGTTCAAGCTAATACAAATGGACTATGGCTGACCAAGTTCACTGATGATTGCAAACTGGGTGCCATTATTGATCCACCAACTGATTTAGACATTCTACAAAAAGGCCACACTGAGAACAATGATTGGTTCCAGAACCATGGCCTAAAGCTCAGTGCCAAAAAGTGCATTGTCATTCCCTTTGGGAAATACTTAATACCCATGAACTACCACATCGGCAGTCAACCACTAAACACCGAAGGTGTGATAAGAGATCTGCGGACACAGGTTGACAGCAACCTCTCCTTTGATAACCTCATTGCCACTGTGGTCAAAAAGTCCTTCTATGTGGCACATCTCATTACAAAAGGTTTTTTTCTCCATAAAGAAGGGGGTCATAATCCCTCTCTACTCGTCCCTCATCAGACCTATTACAGAATACAATGCCCCATTTGGCATGAACCTCACTAGACATCTACAACAACTGGAAAGGCCTCAAAAATACCTTACTAAGAGGCTCTTAGGCCTTAAACACATGCCCTACATGGACAGACTCAAAAAACTCCAGCTATACTCTGTCTCATATCGCTTGCTTAGAGGTGATCTCTGCTTGATCTACAAATCCATTTCTGACCCAGAGCTGTTTAGATATGCTACATCTAAAGAAATCTCAATCCCTCCATGCCACATGCTCCAGGGGACTTCAATCTCATTACCACAAAAAACAGAACATGCTGGAGGGACAGGTTTCTAACCCAGAGACTCCCCATACTCTGAAACAAACTTCCCATCCACGTCAAGCAGAGCACTTCACTGGCCCTCTTCATGAGAAATCTTGATAAGTGGATGGGCAATAGAAAGTTCACCCCGGGGATTGCTTCAGTAGCCTTGCTCGATAGGGGTACTGGGAACTAACGTCAGGAAGCACGATGCCACGGAATCTTTTGGGATAGGCTTATATAGACTCCAGGGCAGTTAGCCTAGTACACACCTATGAACCTATGAATAGAAAAAGGTGTGTAAGACAGAGTATGTTCAACCCCCCATTACATCCTGTGATACAATTATTTGAAAAAATGTGTGAATATGACATAAGGAGGATTTTAAGAATGAATGATAAATCGAATAAATGGAATCTTTCTGTCCAAGAAAGGACCCTGCTACAAAATATTATTAATGATAAACAAATCAGATTGATAAAACCAGATAAGGGTGCGGGTCTGGTTATTATGAATTCTAATGATTATACTGACAAAATGTTAACTATTTTATACAGTGATACATATGAAGAAGTTTTTATTAATAAAATAAATATTGCTTATTGTAGGACTGATATTTTGTTATATGATTTTTTTTGACACAGGGACAAATTTCTAAAGAAGAATATGAGTTTTTAAAAATGAAAGCACCTAGAACACCTTCTATTTTTGGAATTCAAAAAATACACAAAGACCTGTATGATCCACCACTAAGGTCAATAGTTAATGCCAAATTTTCTAAAACTAGCTATTTTGCCAGATGTATAGATTTGAAACTAAAAGGTGAGATGATGAATATTAGTCACCTTTTAAAAGATTTGTGGGATTTTTTTTAATTAGAATTACATAGTCTTTGTACAAAGAACAAATGATTTTTGTGACTATCAGCATAAAACACCTCTATTCAGTTATCCCACATCAGTTAGCCCTTTAGTGATTTTATGAATATTTAGTTAAAATAGTCAAATGAAGCATGCAGAAATATAGTTACTTAGAGATATGATGGAAATTAGGGTCTATATTCTGAGATCGAAAACCCGTTTGAGCAAATTGGAATTGAGCAGCACTTATAGCGTGAACTACGGTAACAGTGAACGTTCAAAACCGCGAAACACAAAATGTCGAAGTGTCATGGTTGGCCCGTCTGTGGTATAGCCCCATAAGGTAAGTGTGCGATAGTTACGGACCTTAGGGTTAGGGTGCGGGTTAAGGTAAGTGCATAGATAGGTAATGTATGTAAGATTTAGTGTAGGGTTAGAAGTAGGGTTTTGTTAAGTGTATGTGTGTGGATTATTTGTTTTGTTTGGGTATATGTCTGTAGGGTGTGTGCGATAATTATGGACCATAGGGTTAGGGTGCGGGTTAAGGTAAGTGCATAGATAGTAATGTATGTAAGGTTTCGTGTAGGGTTAGAAGTAGGGTTTGGTTAGTGTATGTATGAGTTTGGCCCTGTTCAAAAGGAACCTTGATGATTGGATGGGAGAAAGGAAATTCACCCCGGGGATCACGTCAGTCACCCTGCTAGACAGGGGTCCAGGGAAGTAAATAGTGTGGGAAGAAATAGCCAGGGAATTGTTATGGCTGGGCTTGTATAGGCCCTAGGGCTGATAGCCTAGTACCGACCTATGAACCTATTATTATGTTTGGGTATGTAGTATATAGCACTCGGTGGTGTTGGCTGACTATGATGATTCAAGATTTGAAATTTCAAGGTTTAGGGGGTTGAGCATATTTGCGGTTTGGGCTATGTGTGTCGGTCTTGTGGTGTTTGCTCAAACAGGTTTTTGATTATGTAATATAGACCCTGGAAATTATACTGACAAACAGCTACATATTTTTGAAGGACAAATTTTCTACCAAAAAGCAGGTGTGGCTATGGGTTCTGCATGTGCCCCTATTTTTTCCAATTCAGTGGTAGCCTTTTGGGAAGAGGAATATGTTTTGAATTCTCCCTATAGTACACCATGGGCTGTTTATGGATGATATCATTATTTTTTGGAATGACACAAAGGACAAATTGAGTGAAGTCCTTATTTATATCAATGACTCAACCAATTTTCTTAAATTTACTATAAATTTACTATGAATTTTTCAGTAGTCGAAATTAATTATGTGGATGTATTGATTACCAAGAATAAGAAATTGAGGAGATTTGAGTCAACAATCTATAGGAAACCCACCTATTTGAATACATTATGCATTTTACCATTTGGTACCCCTTTTTTCAAAAAACAAATGGCTTGTTAGCCAGGATGGTATCAGATAAAGAAGTTTATTTATATGGAAAGTGAGAAATTAATGGATATGTTTGAAAAAAGAGGGTACCCAAGGGCTTTTTTTATGGATTTGGCCCAAGAGATATATAATAAAAGAGAGGAAGGGATATATTTCCCTTTGCTGGGTAAGAAAGATTTTGTTTTTTCCAAAGGGGACCAATGTGTAGACCAGCTGAATATAAACAGAGCACTGAGTATCACATACAGTTAAGATTTTCCAACTATTAAGAGGGTGATAGAGAAAACTGGGACATTTTTTCGGTGGATAGTGAATATTTGGAGAGACATTTAGAAGTAAATACTTCCCCTGTTATGAGAGTATGTGGATGTTGTAGCCAATGCCACAAAGTTTTGGAGGGAGGTACCTTTTCTATTGAAGGGTTTGGTGATGTCCATATTAGATGCAAATAGCAGTGTTTGAGTAAGCCAGTGGTATATGTGGCCCAATGTACAGGATGCTCTAGTTTCTATATAGGCAAAATGGAGAAAGCCTTAAAAGTAAGGATATATCAACATTTCTATGATATTAATAAGAAAGATGAATGTAATGCCCTGTATAAACATATTAAAGAAAGCAATGGTCACACTTTTAAATTACATATAGTGGATGATGTAAAGATTGATGAAAAAAGGGGACCCTGGAAGAACTGATTAGAGGTAAAAGATCCTAAGTGGCAGCTTAGAATGACTGATCTGTTTGGATTGAACAAAATGGTGTTTATTAGTAGTATATTAATATGGAAAGCTGCTTGATAAATTGAGTGACATTCATTTTTAAATATTTTATTAAGCTTGATTTATAAATTTCGATTCAAACATATTATTTTAAGAACTTATGGGAAGTGCAATATGTGTGTGTGTATATATATATATATATATATATATATATATATATATAGTGTATACATACTTGTACATATTTTAGCTTATTCATTTATATGTGCTTGTTTTTTGTCCTTGTCATTTTATATGAACTTAATCTGGAGACTGAGTGACCTGGGAGTTTTAAGCAAAGTTAATAGTAGTATATTAATGTAGACTGCTGATTTGGGATAAGCCATCAATGAAATGTGAAGGGGAGGGTTTTATTGTATAAAAGAAATCTCACAGTGCTTTTATGTATTATGAAAAAGTCCTAATTACCAGGGACAAAAGTGCTCAATGTGTTTTAATTGATTCAACATTTTAGATTAATAGATATGTGGATTGGTTCACTCTTTTCATTCTAGTAGCATTTCTTTGATTTGAGTTTTCAATGGTGGTGTATTCCAGTTCCTGGTTTGTTAGGCACATAAATATGTATACAGTCAAATCCACGATGAGCCCATCTGGGGACTGCTTGCTTAGATACTTTCATAATTTGCATCCAAAACTTTAAAAAATGAAGAAGGGACACCCTGAAAATGCATTCACAACCAAGGATAGGTCTTTGACCATGCTGACAATTTCACAAAAGTCTATACACACAGTGAGACTGACAGCTAGTCAGATAAATAGACAGGCAGACCGATATTGATTTATCTGTCTATCTATCTATAGATATATGAGCCAGGAATGCCCAGATAGAAGGGTTTCATTTTGTTACAGTATAATTAGAAAATAGAACAATTTGTATTTGCAGAACATATAAAAAGCTAGAATGCACCAAATGTTGACATGCAAAATGTTTGTGTCTTTCGGCTTTTCCCGGTTAGGGGTCGCCACAGTGGAATTCCGGTCCGCTAATGATTGGTAGTTGATTTTTACGTGCCGAGTTACCAGCCATGACGCACAACCTTCAACGAAGGTATGCCCATTCACACGTCTCCACACAGAAGATGCTCTAGCTGAGAATCGAACCGGACTGCGTCTTACTGTGTGGTGACAAAGCTACCGCAGCACCACCACCGTGAAGTATTGATGTAAAAAAGTTGAAAATTCTGACACTGGCACACAACTATGCATGCATCAAGAAAGAGTCTTGGCATATGAAAATTTAAAGGTAAAAAAACAAATAAAAATATTATTTTTTGAAGGTGCGTCAGCCCCTCTGCCCCCCCACCCCTTGCTAATTATATATACTAACTCTGAGCTCACACAAACAACGGGTAAGGGCATATTCCCTAATCCCAGGAATTGTGTGATTTTGGACACCTATTTACCTGTTGCTTAGTCAATTATAAATGGTTGACTAAACAGCTGTCTGCCAAACACACACTCAATATTTTCCAGGAAACATATATATATATATATATATATATATATATATTTATTTATTTTATTTCTATTTGCCATTTATTTACCTGGAAAGTCCATTGGGCCAAAATGAGCCCATTTTCAATGGAGGCCTGGGGAGAAAAGCTCCTAACCCAGTGTTACAGTACAAATCACAGTTTATAGTACAGCCATAGTCTATACTTTATACATAGTTCATTAATGTTGTTGTTGTTGAAAAATCAAAAATAGTTTGTAACTTATATACATATATAACAGTGGAAGTCAACGCAGTTTGTCACTTATACCTAGTTTAAAGTGTGAAAGGAACAAGGACATAGTATACTGAGGATATAAAATGAGTTATGTACATATATAACAGTGTAAATCACAGCAATTTCTTAATTATACCTAGTATAACATGTAAAAGCAACAAGTGTACAGTATACTGAGGAAAAAAATAACATTAATAGCAAAAATATATAGGAGTCTGCATTAATGGAGCATAATAATGTAAGAATTAAGAGCAGGTGTTGGTGAAAGGACCTTACAATTCCATGTTATTTGGGATGAGTAAGAGGCAACAGGGGAAGAAGTGAAATATACAGCGGAGATGGGAGCTAGGATGAAGCAAGGTGATATAGAGTAGGAATGTAGTGGATGAAGTCAGATGGGATGAGAAAAGGAACATTCCCAATGAGAAGAAAGGTATGAGTAAAGTTGTTTTTTAAAGGAAGAAAGGTTGTTGATGGTTCTAATTTGTGGGGGAAGGGAATTCCAATGTCGTGCTAGAGAGAAAGATAATAGAAGTGTCCCTGGGGTCCGTATAGGCTTACATACTTCTAGAAGGCTTTGGTTATTGGACCTAAGAAGTCCGTTGGGCTGATGCATTTTGAGAGTGGAGGAAAGTGTAGGACAATGTAAAGGTTTGAAGATGAGCTTATGGGCAATAGAGAGCTGAATATAGGAGAGATAGTTAGGAAGTTCCAACCAATTCAAGGAGTGGAGAGCCTTGTAGTGGTGGGAGCAGGATTTGGATCCAGTAGCAAACTTAGAGATTTTATTATAGCAGAAAGCAAGCTTAAACTTTAGAGAGTTTTGAAAGTTGGTAAGAAGACGGGCACCGTACATAAGAGAGGGAATAAGATAAGTGGTAGAGAGGGTGTGATTGGTTGAAGAAGTGAGATAATGACCATGGCAGTATAACATGCCCAGTTTTTTATGTGTTTTCTTAATATTAGTTTGTATGTGGACATTGAACTTTAGTTGATCATCAGTAATGACTCCTAGAAGCTTTGAGTGGGGAACTATTTTGACTGGGGTCGAGTTTTGGGTAGTTATGGAAAAAGAGAGCTTACCTATTTTGAAAGATTTAGAAGGGGTAAATATCATGATTTTGGATTTTGAAGGGTTGAGGGCAAGGTGATTATTCAGCATCCATGCCTCAGTACGAGAGAAGGCATCTTGAGTAAATTTCAAGAGCGAGGGTAAGGATGTGGCAGAACAGATTATGGTGGAGTCATTGGCGTATTGGATTAGCTTAGCATTTGAAATACAGTGATGAAAGTCATTGATGAAGATGTTGAACAGTAGGGGGCCAAGTATGGAACCTTGTGGGACACCTGTAAGAGTGTGGAGGAAGGAAGAGATAGAATTTTTCCATTTGACTGCTTGCTGTCTATTTGAAAGGTAGCTGGAAAACTAGCTGATGGAGGAAGAGAAAAGATTAAGTTGAGAAAGTTTGGACAAGAGAAGGGTATGAGATACAGTATCAAAGGCTTTGGATAAGTCTAAAGGAAGGGTAAATACAATGCTGCCAGAGTCACGAGCATGATTAATGGTTTCCAGAAAAGAGAGGAGGGCAGTGGTGGTGCTGTGTTCTGGTCTAAAACCATGTTGTGTAGAGGTCAGCAGTTGTTTGTCTAAGAGACAGGGTAAGAGCTGTAGGTGGATGCATTTTTCAAGAATCTTAGAGATGGGAGATAAGATGGCTGTAGGATGGAAATTAGAGATTTCAGTGTTGTTGCCTCCCTTATGAAGGGAAATAATGAAGGCTTGTTTCCAGAGGAGGGGTACATAGGCTTCTTGGATGGAACAGTTAATTAGGATAGAGATGGGAAAGGCAATGCCATTGGCGGCTAGTTTGAGAAAGTTAGATGGAAGTTCATCTGGGGCAGCTGAACAAGGTTTCAGTTTTTGCAGGAGTTTTTTTATGGTGCTAACAGGAATAGGTTTAAAAGAGAAAGGGAGGTGATGAGTAAAGATGGAGTTGGAAAGGGTTGGGGTTGTGGCTGGAGATGGGGTCTGGCCTGTTACATTATTAGCGAAAGACTTGGTAGTTTGATTACTGAATCTATAAAGAAAGAGTTAAAGTGTGTAGCGAAGGATAGATCAGAAGATTTAGGATCTGGGCAGGGGTTCTCCTTTTTTCCAGGATGGAGTAAGGTAGAGATGATGTACCAGAATTTCTTGGGATTTGATTTATGATCGCTTTGTAGTATTGAGTAATACAGTTTTCGGTCGTTGGAAACTTGTTTTTTTACTTTATTGCAGAGTTGTTTGCATTCGGCTAAGGAATTGGGAGGTTTATGTTTTTGGTACTGTTTCCATAGTTTATCAGGGAGATGCATGAGGGAGATAGTTTGTTTTGAAAGCCATGGAGTAGTTTTGGATTTGACCCCTTTAGATCTGAGGGGGGAGAAGCTGTTGAGGAGGTTAAGAAAGGAGGTATTGAAGTAAGTAACAGCACTGTCCAGAGGAAGGGTTTTTAGAGGGTTCCAGTTCATGTGTTTTAAGGAGTTAGAGAAGGTTTGAGCATTGAAGCTTTTCAGAGATCGGACTGAGATAATATTATGATGTAGATGAAGGGATGAAGGGGTACGATATGCAAAGGCAGGGAGATGGTCACTAAGAGAGTCATGTAAAGTACCGCTGTCAGAGATAATTTATGGGGGTGCGAAACTAGTATCCAGTCTAGAATACTACCTGAAGTACCATCTTTTGTTGGTCTAATGGGGGAATTGATCAGTATACAGGGGTCCACTTCAAAATACTGACTTTCAAAATCCCTAAACTCAAAATACTGAGACCAAAATCTCTAAAGCTCAAAATACTGAAACTCAAAATGCTGAAAACACACAGGATACCAACACTTATTATATTCCAGCACAAGTACATACTGAAACAAATAAAACACAAACCATATTACTCTTCTCCAAGTGTACTGAAGTGCAATCTCGGAGTTGATATATTTAAGTAGCAGAGAGTGTGTGGGGCGCAGCCTTCCTCATGGTGGGTGCAGGGGGGCTTACCCTCCTGCCTATAATTGCAGAAGAGTAATATACTTTTCTGTATGTAGTTCTACTGGAATATAGTTGTGTTGCTCTACTGTGTTTTTTTTTCAATATTTTGAGTTTCAGTATTTTGAGCTTTAGAATTTTTGGTCTCACTATTTTGAGTTTAGGGATTTTATAAGTCAATATTTTGAAGTGGACCCATATATATATATATATATATATATATATATATATATATATATATATATATATATATATACATATATATATATATATATATGTATATATAAATAAGTATATATATATATATATATATATATATATATATGTGTGTGTGTGTGTGTGTGTGTGTGTGTATATTATATACACCGCACATATATGTACCTACAAACATACGGGAATATGATGAATGATCAAAATGCATTCTTTTCAAATACATTTTGTTCAAATACAAATTATCAAACAAAATGTATATCAAAAAGAATATCTGGGTTACCTACATTTTTTAAAGATCACTGAATGTTAAAGAAAGGAGAATTTCCCCCTTTGCTCCAGTATTGTGCAGTCTCGGATTTGGTATGTTAGTGGATGGGGGGCAGGGGGGCTTGTCCCCCCTGCAAAAACAGATCTTTTTTTATTTATTTGTTTACTTGTTTTTGTGTATTTTTGATTAATCCATTTTTCAAACAGTTTTGTTCAATAAAACAGACTTCAGAGCTTTAATCTTATAGGGTCATAGGTTCATAGATAAATAATAGGTTAGTTGCCTTGCGGGGCATTTTAAATGTAGCCAGTTTACCTTTTGGTACTCAATATTAACCTACCCATTTGGTGTTAGACTCATCTTACCCATCCCATGATTGCTAATTATATATTATCTGTAATGAGAATGACTGGAATCATATTATAGATAACCTGAGGGGACACATTCATGGGATTAAGCAATTAAGAGCTGCGTCTATAGTACAGGAACTTTTGACCATTTGTCATGAATCTCTACAAACACGCATATATGGTACTTCATTACTCACCAAACTGAACTTTAAAACATTGAGTACAACTGTTCAAAGCACAAATAATAAAACACACACACACACACGCACACACACACACACACACACACACATACAAAAAACATACCCTGAAATACCTGCTAATTATATATACCAACTCCGGGATTGCACTACAGTGTGGATAGGGCAAATTTTCCACTTCCCTGTCTTCACGATCTCACACAGAAAAAAGCCAGCAGTGTGTGATCATCTGATTTTCAATCAGTTGTTTGCTTCTCAACCACATCAGTGGCACCTATATATATATACATATATATATATATATATATATATATATATATATACATATATATATATATATATATATATATATATATATATAGGGTTCCTATTAATTAATCAAAGATGCATTCTTTTGAATGTGTCTTGATTGAACTTGAAATCACGAAAAGGCAAAACAGCGAAACGGCATATAAGCGAATTCTTTCCCTGGGAAAGAAAAGTTTGGCCACTTCTGTTACTTTGCCATTTTTGTGACTGTAGTGCAATCTCAGAGTTGGTATATTTAAGTATGGGGGTGTGGGGGGTGAAGCTCCCCACTTTATGTAATTTAAAAATTTTTTTTTTTGTGGAACAGCGATTTTTTTTCCCTTGTAAAAAAATCACTGTTCTAAGTGTTTGAGATTATAAGCTTTCATTTACATTGGTTCGCTAAATCATAGTTCACTTTTTTAAGCATTTGATGATTTAACATAGACCTATACATATATAAATATATATATATATATATATATATATATATATATATATATATATATATATATATATACACACACACACACACACACAAACACACATACACACACACACACACACACACACACACACACACACACACACACACACACACACACACACACACACAGGGTTTGTTTGCATTTTGTCAAGCATCCATTTGATCAAGTGTTAGGGGTGGTACTTTAAATTTACGTATGGCTAGCCAGAAGTCAAAATGTCATGACAGTAGCATAGCTAGGGCACAGTGAAAGGGGTAACTGCCTTGGTGCAAAGTGTTAGAGGGCATGATTATATTGGCCATCCATCATCCCAATCACACAGTGCAATACCTGCTTCTAAAAGGGGGTATTGCATTGGCTGTAAAACATGAGCTCTGTAGAGCTCCGCATGGAATCTAACTGTAGCAACTGTTTGCTAAAATGTAGCAGCAATACTACAGTTTCAGTGTGTCAAAATATACACACACACACGTATATATATATATATATATATATGTATATATACATATATATGTGTATATATATATATATATATATATATATATATATATATATATATATATATATATATACATATAAATATAGAATTTAATTAAAACCTGAGCACCATAGCGCTCAGTCCAGGATATAAACTGTAGAAAAAACCTGAATGCTTTAATGTTCAAGTGCAGGCTATAAACTGTAACAACTGTTTTTCTACATTTGTAGCTAGCAGTTTGCTACAGTTTAAATTAAAAAAATATATAACCAAAGTCTTCATACTGTAAAGTGCTCTGTGCATGATATGAATTGTAGCAACTGCTTGAAACATTTGTAGCAAGCAGTTTGCTACAGTTTAAAAGAGAGGGGCAGCAAGAGAGGGGGCGTGTTCTGTATCTGGCAACCTGGTTGGTGTGCCAGTAAAAGGCACAGACTTTTTTTTTTTTATCTTCACTTGAAGAGCTTGGGGTGAGGCATGGATTGGGTAATGTCTTCAAGACTGCAGGAAGCATCCTGCAAGTTTTATAGAAGTCTTTTTTTTTGCTCTTCCCATGAAGAGGTGAGGGGGTGGTACATAGGGAGCTAGCTGAGCCAGCTGCAATTCTGCTTTGTAAGTAGGTTTTGCCAGTGAGTGGAGTTTGAAGGAGATGAGAGTGTTTTGTGACAGTTAGAGTTAGTTAAAGGGATAGATGTGTGTTTGTGTGGTAGTTTGTGTATTTTAGAGTTAGGTGTGTGTGTCTTTCGGCTTTTCCCGGTTAGGGGTCGCCACAGTGGAACTCCGGTCAGCTAATGATTGGCAGTTGATTTTTACATACCGGCTTGCCAGGCCTGATGCACAACCTTCAACAAAGGTACGCCCTTTCACGCATGTCTCCACGCAGCAGATGCTCTAGCTGAGAATCAAACCGGACAGTATCTTACTGTGAGGCGACAACGCTAACGCAGCACCACCACCGCGGATAAGGGGATTTAATGTTTTTAGCACATGTTTGTGCTTGCTTCTGTCTGAGTGTGTCTTCTATAGTGACAGTGTTATGGGAAGGTTTTTTTTAAGATACAGTGCAGGGTCAGAGTTATGAGAAGGGGGCAGTGTTAGGTTTAGCACCCATTACTAAGGTGCTATAGGAGTTTAGTAAATCAGCATTAGTTGATGCTTTTATTATTTTTTTATTTCAACAATTCTGTCAGTTGCTATTCACTGCTCTGTGCATTCATATAAGCTTTTCTGTGATGTACTGTTATATTTCTTTATTTCAGATAGGATACACATGCATAAAAGCTTGTCTGATATTTTTCAAACAAACATTTGTTTGATTTGGATTTATAAATGCATTTGTTATTGTGGTCAAAGGCTTTGCCAGGCTGTGAAAACCCGGAGTGGAGATACAATCATCTATGATGTAATATGGAATCAGCAATATAATGTAACAATATCAACAGACTGAGCAGCAGCTTGTAAGCTAACATGCAAATGTTTGTCTGTCTGTTTGTTTTGTAGTGTTTCTGCAGTTCAGAAGCTGTTACGTTTATTGAAACATGGGCATCAATGGGGTGAGAATGAGTGATGTAACTTCTAAAAAATAAAGGAAAAAGATCATTAAATGGTAGGTATGTTTGCTTTCCATGACTGATGTCAGATAAACCGTACCTGTATAATCAGATAAAATCCATGATATGACCATGATGGTGCCATGAACATTTATCACAATCTGACTGGCTTATGTATATTCTCTGGATGCACAAAACTGTAGGCTGTCATAATGTTTTACTGGTGGTATAAATGAAGAGTACTGAACAGGCATGCTCACTCAGTACCCTGTGTTTGCCTGTATGAAGGTAAAACCTGTATTCCTGACCACTGGTAGAAGAGATTGCACTTGCATCGGTTTTAGCTAGGTAAATAGCACTACAAAGAAGCATCATTATTTGTAATTGTTCAATTACATCAGTTTTCGTTTAACTCTGTTAAGCTTGAGGTAGAGTGCCATTGTGCATAACGGACCAAACTTAGACATGAGATCAGAATATGAGACATCAATTGAAAAATGATGGAAGCTGAATGTGGCTGGAAGGTAAATGTCATTAATTATGTGAATGTGTGCCTAAGAATTTACTGAGGTCATTATCCACCAGTCATCATAATTAATTAAGATTACAGCAATGTTGTATTCAAGTCAGGACTAGCTTATACAGAAAGAAATCTGAAAGATGCATGAAGTAGTTTGCTATGGTCTGTTGTTACCTGGACTTTGGCTTTATTTTTCAGCTTCTGTAGAATATTAAATGTAGAGGGCAGTGGTAGGATTCTGCATAGTTCAAACAAATTCCTTCATCCTTCCTCCAACCCTCTGAGTTCAAAGATGATTCACGAGTACTTTTGTATCTTTGTGTTTACCTAGATAAGCTTTTCTGATCAGGTTGATGAAACATAATGAGGGTTCTCTGGAAGAAACCAGGTAAATGACTTAAGCTTGATAGTTTCTGCTGGGCTCTCATTCCTCTTTGCAAACTGATTTGAACAGGATATTGCACCCACTAAAATGCTTTAGCTGTAAGAAATCTTAAACACTCTTAAATGATTTTGTTATTCCACGCATGGAAAATAAGCCCACAGCTACACAGAATATTATAAAGTACTTACGATGTAATTTTACTGGCTATACTTGTAAATGTAATACATTATAAAATGCTCATACTCCGTTTTTTCCCCTCTTACCCTTCACCTGTCAGTCAATGTCTGCTTTCTTCCTTCCCATGAGTCTGTCGCACCTTGTTACCTAAGGTTTCTCACCAGGTTACTAAAGGTTCTCTTATCTCTACTTACTTACATGCATATACTTTTTTACCCTTATCCACCAATGTCTGTCTTAAGCACTGCTGTCTTTTCCTTGCCTATTGTTGTCCATTAACATGTTAATGATTAGTTTCTCTGATAAAAATACTGAAAATATTAGAAACGTCACTGTCATGTGACTGTTTTGAATATTTGTCGATGTAATACATATACCTGTAGCTTAGATATTAGATATTTTGTTCATATACTTCCACTGATAAATTACTGCATCTAGTACAAATGTTACTGTTAAAACATTATTCATCTGTGACTCTTTCAAAGGACCTTGTCTTCCGGGCCTCCACTGAAAATGGAGCTTAGGCTCAGTCAGTCTATCCTGGTAAACAAATGTAAAATAAAATAAATAAATCTTACTGTGATTGTATGCTGTATCCTGCTAGTTCAGTAGGTAACCATGTAATCTAACTGTAAATCTGCAGTCCTTGTTGATAAAACACGGTTAGCTCTTTCAGATGATCTACTACTGGAACTTCCTTTTGAGGTACTTTAATTTTATGACCTTAGGAATTTTCTAGGGCAGTTAAATATGTGAATGAATGACTGCCATATTAAAGGAATATCAACAAATGTCATTTTTTTGTTATGAGATCTACATACCTTCTTTTAGCCAGCTAACAAAAATATCCTGCTCAGGGTTGTATGCAATCTCTGCAAGTCAAATAGCTATACTTTTGGAAATGTTGTCTGGTACAACTGTCTGAATAGCCTTCAGGGAATGAATGTCACTGGGTGAATGACTGACTGATGGAGCCTCATTGATTATTTGTGAAGTGGCTATCCACAGAGGTTTGCTCATCTTGAAACCTTCAGCACAGATTGCGGTTTCCCTGTCACTTCCTTGATATTATCTGATATCTGTTTCTTAGTTAACACAACTAAGTACGGAGCACAAAGCAATAAAATAAATATGAGAGACCTTGACCTAGAAAATGGTAAGAAGCAGGGACTATCAGTTGTAACAGTATAGTAACATTAATTTGATAAGTCAAGGGTTCCATACACTATATTCTTCTAAGCATATCTATTTCAAGCATCAGATAATATTAGTATGATTTTATTATGAAATATGACATCTGTGCGATTCTGACTGATACTATAAAACATAAGGTCACTGAACTGCTCTTTTTATACCCATGAACACCTAAATGGTTTTACTAGAATTGTAGTAATAAATCTCAGAATTTCCTTTTGTTTCTCTTGGGGTCTGACCTTTTCCTAGGAGTGTACAGTGTTGCAATTGTGTTCATTAAACTGACATTATCACAGTTGACATGGGTAACCTGAACAATTATAATGAAGAAAAACAGTCAATATGTCTGCTATGTTTTGACCTTAAAGACTGAGGTAACAGACCATGTGTCTAGGTTAAGTTTCTAAGTAAAATAAATAAATAAATTAGTCATAAAGAAAAGCCAGAAAAAAGAAGTTATGAAACATACCAGCACAGTGTGGTACCACCACAGACTATGTTCTGTGTTGGTAGCTAGGTAATTAGAACACTTGCCTTTCTTAGGAATGCTGAGCTTTGCACAATAACCACAGAATTGCTTTTCTTTTAAGCAAAGATGGGTTATTGTGTTAAGTCTGGACCTGTCAGCTAACAAACCAGGATCTTTACAGTGACTGACAGATCATATGATTTCCTTTGTGACCTAATTGACCTGTGTAATTGTACAGGAAGGGCTTTTCAAAATGATCAATTTTTTTTTCATTTAATTCTGAAAACAGCTTCAGTAAAGTACATGACAGGTTCTAGAAAAGAAACAATGTCAGATGTGAAAAGACCTGACAGTACAGATAATATTAAGTCATCATTGCATAACAGAATAGTTATATAATCATACATTGCACCTTCACAAGTGAATAGTTCAAACACAATGGTGATCTATCTGTGTTAAGGAAGAATGACCATCTAATAGTCTAAATCTGCAACTCCTGTTTATCATTTCCCAGCTGACTTCTTTTAAATGATCTAATGAGCTCCACGTATCCTAATTTTGGAGATGAGTTGTATACATTTTGTACAAATTAAATCAGCTCAATGTCTGATTATGAAATTGTTTAATCCATGAATATTTATTTTCGGACCTGACCTGAGTGTTTTGAACCAGTCGACTGATTTGTGAGAGTGATGCTGCATGTGGATGTCAATTCTGAGAATCAGTCTTTGATTAAAAAAAATGTTGTTTATTTGTAAGCAATTACCACAGGTTAACACATTGAGCTATACTTATGATATAGTGTCAGAGTTCACACAATAGCAAGATAGAATGCTCAATACTGTTTGAGCTTTTCTGTGCTAAGATGATACAGAGAAGCAAATGAATGTGGAAAAAACACAACTATTTAGCATTGCTTTCTTTACAAATTATTTATTAATAATTTATTTGCAACTACGTTTTATCAGTTTGTCTAATCTGTTGCAACAAATCAAGTGATTTTCTTGCATCACTGTAGCATAATTATGAGAGGTGACCATCACAAAATCATATTAGTTTTAAAAATAAAATGGCAGCAGACTTACAGAGTGCATCTCTCTTTGAAAGTGTCTGCTGAACCACCATGACACTGTAAATAAAAACATATCATTACACAAAACATTCAAATGGCTTAAACTGCATGCAGTAGGGGAAATGATTAGTTGACTGATTTTTGGTTAACTGATTCAGTTAGTGTTTTTTATTATAACGTGTATCACTGCAAAATCAAATCTCCTTGCCTTGCTAATTATTAGATTTAGAAAGCTACAGGGGGCATTGTCCTTGACATGGGAGTACAAAGCCTGTTTCTACAAAACAGATAACATTTGTTTTTCTTAAAGGACCACTAAGGTCAAAAGCTGAAAATCATATTATATAATGTCATGAAGTTCTATAGAATCTAAACTTGCTTGCAGTGCAATAAGCAACTATTCTAAATGTTATTTTCAATGCCCTCATAGCGGCAAATATCTTGATATGATCTTTTTTCTTAGGAAGCTACTTTTTCCCCATAATGCTCTTTGAAGGCACAGATAATGAGAGTAATTCACACTAGTTTCTGCTGCCAGATCACAATTTCATTTACTCAGAGTGGAAGTAGTGAGTACTGTTAAATTTGAGAAACCTCATTAACGGTGTCAGTGACTAGTTTGCACTGACTGTTACAATTGTTTCATGAATACCTGCTGCACAATCTGCAATGAAACAGCTGAGACAACATAGTCCTTTTAAACAGTGTAATTTTGTGAGTTTCTGGTCCTGCCTTCCTCTATACTTCCATCCCTGAGTCAACCACAGTATTATATTTCTTGATTTGCAATGCTCAGCTAATTAGTGAAATTGATCTCAGTGATCATCAGACTTCTTCATTTTCAGACTATAAAAAGCACAATAAGCTTATGGCCCCAGGGGAGTAAAGAAATACAGATACAATAGTACACACCAAAAAGCTGTGAACATATAGCCTGGATTGTTTTATGAACCTACTTGATGAGAAATATCAAAAAGAGCTGTAGGTGCCCTGCTATGTGTGTTTTTCTGGGCAAAAATCTTTCAAATATGGAAAGCAAAATGCTGTAAGGGGGAGGGAGATAAAGTCTTAAATAAAGCAAAGCCAGTCCCTCAGCCTACAGGGATAAAAAGATAAATATGGAGCAAGTGACCTGGTTTGATTAGGGGCTCTGATACCAATAGGAGCTGGCTGGGAAGGATTAGAGAGAGTAGCCACTGCTGAATTGCCCATACTCTGGGGGGGACTGTGGTTCCTCAAATGGGTGACACATAGTATCAGGTGTTACAACCAGTGGAGTTGGAGCTTAGCAAGCCTGTACTGCCCCAGTGCACTTGTATTATTTGCTGACAGGAAATTGGCACGCAGAAACAAGTTTCTCCTCAGAAGACAAGAACAGCAGATCACAGAAGAGCTGTTGAATGGGGAAAGGGTAGTCTCAGGGGAAGAAGGTAGGCCAAATTCCACATACACTATCGAAAAACAGCAACTGTCAAGAAAACACAAATCCAACCAACACCATACCAGTGATACGTTTATTGCGATCTGGTACCTCGGCCTTTCGCCTTCAAAGGTAGGCCACCCCATGGGACAAGCAAGCTGTTCTGCTACATACCACCCAGTCTTTACTCTAGGAGTCACTTGGGATTCCTGGGCAGGAACAAATGTGCTGCAGGGTTCTTGCCTAGCTTTAGAACACCTGTCTCCTGTCTCTCTTGAATGAATTTGCAGATTGCAGGTAGAGGAGTCATTAGGTGAGGGTCTGTGGGGAACAAAAACAAATCTTAAAAATGGTAAGTACTGGGGAAAATGGAAATGCCTCAAAGTGGAAGAAACTGCCAAACTATGTTTTTTTAATATGTAGAAGTATGGTGATCACTCTGTAGAGAGGAGGTGTGGGAAATATACTCTGGGGAAAGATTTTTCAAAAGATGTAGTTGTCCTTTAAAGAAATTAAAAAATATTTATCACAGACTTTGTACAAATTCAGTATTCTTTTCAAACATCTGAACTGAAGAAATAAAAGTTAGGATTTCATTTTTTCTTTATCTGTTTATTGGTGCTGTACAGCCAGTGCATGCTGAGCTTTCATTTAATTGGCCTACTGAGAATAAAGTTCCAACCTACTATGAAGGTAACACTAACTTAACTATGACCTTCATACTTACTAGTACCTGATGCCTACACTCTGTCTAATTCTTTTCAAAGGCAGAGTCAGATGGAAAGAGCACCTGATCTTCACTGTCCCAATTACATTTGGTTGCTTTTCTTTGGTGGTGCTGGCTGTGTCAAGGGGAGAACTGTTTTGTGAAGGGACCTTTATTGAAGCCTCACACAATTGCTTTTTTCATCTCTGCCACCTTGACAAGTTACATTTGTGATGGTGTCTTAGTGGGGAGTATGAAAATTACCATCAGTAATCCCTGCCAAGGTACTCCTATATGCATTCAACACAGAATCATGTACCTGGTCTGTGGTTCCCTACCAGAAGTCTGAGATTTAAAAATGTGACTTCTGACACTTCAAAAAAAAAAAACTGCAATTGAACTAGAATGACAACATATTTCAAACCTCAATGTTACTCATTTCAAGCATTGTTGCAGGAGGTCATTTCCCTCTGTACCAATGACATGTGGGTGGTACTTTCACACCCCTATCTCCAATATTTTGCACCTAGAAAGAGAAGGAATACTCTGAGATACTGCAGTCTAAGATATATTACATATTCCCTTATTTTTGTAGTTCTGAAGATTGCAGTTTCTGCCCTTGAACATTCAGCATGCACTGCTCAATGCTATGAGCCTAAACAAGAAACTCCATACCCTACAAGCTCTCTTTATTCTGGAGAATATAGATCTCTGTGCCATTACCCAGACATGGTTTAAATAGACAGAAAGCACTATGGCAGTGCAAGTATTCATTGCCTTGCACACGTTTAGATCATCAGCTGCACAGACAGGGACTCGGGTCTATATCACATAGTCGAAGTCTTATAACTTTGAACACGTAATGTACGAACCATTATGTTCAAAGTTACAAAACTTTGACTATGGATTAAAAAAACAAAACAACGGAAAAAAAATAAACTGTTTTAAGCAGGGGGGCAAGCCACCCTGCACCCCCCACACCCCCTGCTGCTTAAATATACCAACTCTGAGATTGCACCCCATTCAACAAAATGGAAACCTCTGATTATGGAGATTTCCATTGAAACGCTCAAACTTTTACAAATTCGAACTTATGGTCTCGACCATATCAGGTTCAACCTTGTAAAAGTTCGACTACATGATAGGAACCCGCCACACTCTATATCTGCTGTAGACCACACTCTATGTCTCTAGAATCCCAAAGGTCATATGTAGACCTACTGGAGACACTCCCCATTAAACCAGATATCCTGTTCACAGGAGACTTTAACTACCCTTGTATAGACTGGGAAACATACATTGCCTCATACTCACAGGCACAACAGTTTCTGGACTTTATTAACACAAATATCCAGAGGGTGGTAAGGTTGGAACAAAAAGCAGTCTTTTTTTAAATGAAAATCATCTTGGCAACCCCAGCAAACCTTGTAACAGTTAGGAACTGTTTTAAAGCAAACTACATCCTATTAAGCAAAGGTTTGTCAAAATTCAGTGCCCCTGACAACCCTGAGCTCACAGCAACCTATGCAGAATCTTTCACTGAGACCCTGTACAACCATGTTAATGGCTGTATAGAAGGCTGCTGAACTTAGTAGAAGTAACCCAAAACTAACTCTAAAAACAAACCATATTGGTAACATCCTAACCTTAACAGTGTTTATAACATAAGGAAAACATCATGGCTAAATTCATAATGATAGGCACTCTTTAATTAAATGAAACAGGAAACTAAGAGGACTAATTAAGTCCATCAAGGTCAATAGCTAAAAACAACCACAAGGCCTTCTGCAGCTATGTCAAAAACTCAAAGGAAGCACATATTCGTGTGCTGAACTGGTATTCAATGGTGCCATCTTCAATGAGCAGAGTGACACTGAGAATTTGCTGGCTGACAAATTCAGCTGAAACTTCACCCCACCCCCTCCTCCCCTCATGAAATACCTACTAGTATAACACGCTGGCCCAACTATTAACAAGGAGCATGACCTAGCAGTGCTCGCTAAGGCCAAAAACACAGCCGCAATAGGCCCTGACAATATCCTGGGATTCTTTCTAAATAGCTTTAAACATGACCTATCAGGAGCACTTGAGTCGAGACATTGAGGAGCTCTCTGATTATGTAGCCCAGGCAGGTATGACCCTGACCTTGAGCAGTATCCTACCTTCACCAAGAATGATGCCACAATACAGAGATAAGATGATCAGCTTTAACAATTGGCTTAAACACTGGTGTCATTCAAAGGGGATCCAGTATCTGTCTGCCTGGGATGACATGCTGGACAAGCCACGCTGCTTCGCAAGGGACGGCTTGCACCTGTCACCCCTGGGATTCCGGATATTGGCAAAGGCTCTTGCCACCCCATAGTGCCTTTTTAGGCAAGGCTCAAATTCTAAACCTACCACCCTAGAACACAAAAAGGAAAAAACTAAGGGTAATGCTGCTCAATGCCAGAAGTCTAAATCTCAAAATGCACGCACTCGAGGCCCTTCTCAGTATGGAGAACATCGATGTCTGTGCTGTGACAGAAACCTGGTTCAAGGCTCCTGAGAGCACCCCAGCGCTATCAGGTTTTACCTCATATCATGCGTTCCGGCCCCAAAATCCGGACAATACCAAGAAAGGAGGGGGTATCCATATTCATCAAGGACACCCACACCTCAAGACTGGTGGCAACGCACGATGCATCGGAGACCATCCAGGTGCAATTAACCATAGGCAAGACTGCTCTGCAAATTGTAGCATGTTACAGGCCACCCTCACAAACTCAGGAACCTCACATGGCCTTCCTGAAAACACTAGAGGGGATAAATGTATCACCAAACACCATCATACTAGGTGACTTCAATTACCCTAATATAGACTGGGAACACTACTCAAGCCCAAACACCCTAGCCCAAAAGTTCCTGGAATTCATAAACTCAAATGCCATGGAACAACTAGTCACCATCCCCACAAGAGGAGATAACATACTTGATCTCATCATCACGAACATGGGAGGACAATGTTCAACACCGGAAGTATACCCCTCACTGGTGAGATCAGATCACAAACTAATCTCGCTGGAGGTCCTCATCCCACCCCCACCTGAAATAAAAAAGACCACAGTAAAGAACTTCTCAAAAGCCGACTTCACACTACTAAAGACTAGTGTGGTCTCCTTTAAGGCCCCCGAGCCGGCAGAAAACAGTACTCAAGCCGCTGAATCACTTACAAATGCCTTCTACCAGCACCTGCAGGACTGCATGGATAAGGCAATCCCAAGCAAAACAAAGACTCTTTGTACCAAAGGCAAGTGTCCAGTCTGGTGGACCCCAGCCATAAACAAACTCTACAACAAAAGGAGGAAGCTACTACAAGATAGAGCAAAATCCTTAAAAGGTAAGACACCCTTGATCACTATAAGTAAAAAACTAAGAGCTCTCATAAAATCATCCAAAGCAAATTTCGAGAGAAAAATAGCTAAAGACTCAAAAGACAATCATAAGGCCTTCTTTAGCTATGTTAGAAACCTAGGAGGAAACTCCCAGATATGCTCAGAACTAGTTCAAAATGATGTGAAGATTACTGATCCTACAGACATTGCCAACATACTGGCTGACAGGTTCAGTGCAAACTTCTCCCCTCCCCAAAGGAGCGATATCTATATGAAACGATTCCAGCCCCCCACACATCTCCAGCGCCCAAGTGAGAACTGCTCTCTCCAAAGCAAAAAAACACAGCATCCATGGGACCCGATGGTGTCCCCGGCTGTGTGCTCCACGAACTCAATGAGGAATTAAACCCACAGCTAGGATAGCTGTTTAATCAAAGTCTTACCTCTGGATACGTACCCAGGGAGTGGCGCACTGCAACAGTGGTCCCACTTCACAAAGGCGGTGCCTCCACCGACCCTGGAAATTACCGGCCCATTAGCTTGACAAGCCTTATCTGCAAAGCCATGGAGAGGATCATAATGGACCTCATAAATAAAGACATAGGGAATTTGCAGACTTTGGATCCAACCCAGTTTGGCTTTGTCAAAGGCAGATCATGCCTTTTAAACTTGGTTGACTTTTTCGAAACAGTCACCAAAGCCATTGATGAGGGAAAGGCAGTCCATACAGCCTACCTCGATCTGGCTAAGGCCTTGATACAATACCCCACTCGGGTATCATTGAAAAACTCATCAGCTTAAATGTTAACCCATACATCACAAGATGGGTTGCAAACTGGCTGAGTGACAGAACCCACAGGGTCAGAGTTGCTGGCGCCATGTCAGACTCAAAGCCTGTCACAAGTGGTGTCCCACAGGGCTCAGTCCTGGGCCCACTCTTGTTTGGCATCTACTTTTCCGAAGTACAAGCAAACACAGGAGGGTTATGGCTGACAAAGTTTGCAGATGACTGCAAACTGGGCCATAGTAGAAAACACATCTGACACAGATATCCTTCAGAAGGGTCTCACAGAAATGGATAACTGGTGCCAGAGCCACGGCCTAAAGTTAAATGCCAAAAATGCATAGTCATACCCTTCGGGAAAAACAAGGTTACCCCTAGCTACCAAATAGGTGGCAATCCACTGAGCACAGAAGAAGTTATCAGGGACCTGGGGACCCAGGTTGATAGTAGTCTGTCATTCGACACCCATGTAGCTAAAGTAGTTAGGAAGACCTTCTACATTGCCCACCTTATCATGAAGGGATTCTCATCTAGATCAAGGGAGGTCATAGTCTCCCTTTACTCATCACTCATCAGACCAATGATTGAGTACAATGCCCCATTCGAAATGTATCTGACCCGACACTTGCAGCAGCTGGAGAGGCCACAAAAGTTCCTCACCAAAAGGATAAAGGGTCTCAAAATCTGTCGTATGCTGCCCGACTGAAAGAACTCCAGCTCTATTCAGTCGCCACCGCTTGCTCAGAGGTGACCTTTGCCTAACATACAAGGCCATGTCAAACCCAGATTTGATGAATATGCTTCACCTCAAAAATCTAGATCCATCAGAGCCACAAGGGCGGGAGACTTAAACCTCAACACGGCTATTAATAGGACGTGCTGGAGGGATAGATTCATCACCCAAAGACTCCCAATGCTGTGGAACAAAATCCCGGTACATGTGAGGCAGAGCACCTCGCTGGCCTTGTTCAAGAGAAATCTTGACCAATGGATGGGAGATCGCAGATATACCCCAGGGATTACCTCAGTGTCACTGCTCGACAGAGGCACAGCAAAATAATGGGTATAGTTCCCCATACTAAAGGGGTGGCGTAAGCCACAAAACGATGGGCTAGGCTTGTAAATGCCCTCGGGCAGATAGCCTAGTATGAACCTATGAACCTATGAACCTATGAGTCACATTTTAACTACTAACTCAAAACAGGCTTTGTCCCATGAGAATGGAGGATGGCAATTGTTATCACACTTCACAAGGGTAGACTACCAACCAACTCTGGAAACTACAGACCTGTTAATATGACTAGTCTAATATGCAAAGCCATGGAATGAATTATCATTGAAATGATTAACAAAGACATAGGCAGCCTTCAGACATTGGACCCAATTTAGTTTGGCTTTCACAAGTGAAGGCCATGCCTACTAAACCTGTTGGGCTTCTCTGAGAAGGTCACCAAGGCAATGGATGAGTGGGATATGGTGAATACCACCTACTTGGACTTAGCTATGGTGTTCAGTACAATACTCTTGGCTATAGTTGAGAAACTCACCAAATGGGGTATAAACCCCTGCATGACTCACTGGATCGACATTTGGCTCACAGACAGGGCCCAAGAATTCAGGATTGGTGATACCACCTCCACTAAGAAACTGGTCACAGGCAGTCTACCTCAGAGCCCCACGGTGGGACCACTCCTACTTGGCATTTATTTCTAAGAGGTAAAGGCTAATGTTAAGGGCCTTTGCTGTCCAAGTTCACAGGTGACTGCAGACTGTGAGTTATCATAGACTCTTCCATGATACAAACAGCTTACAAAAGGCCATAACACAGACAAATGACTGATGCCAAAGTCACAGACTAAAACTCAATGCCAAGAAAGCCATTATAGTGACTTTTGGGAAAACTGACACCCAGGCTAATTAGTCCATTGATAAGACACCCCTAACAGCTGACCCAATATTCAGAGATGTGGTAACATATGTAGACAGTAATCTGGTCTTTGACCAACATGTACCCGAGGTAGTAAGAAACTCATTCTAAGTCACCCAACTTATAAGTAAAGGCATGGCATCAAGGTCCAAGGACTTCACAGTACCACTTTACTCACTCATATCAGACCCATTATCAAATACAGTACCTCCTTCTGCATGTAACTGACTAGTCAACAGCTGGAATCCCTACAAAGGTTCCTTACTGGGAGAATCCAGTGTATAAACACAATGTCTTATATGGCTCTCCTTAAAGCCCTATCTCTAAACTCTGTCTCCTACAGGTTACAGAGAGGTGTTCTATATCTGGCATACAAGGCATCCTCTGATCCAGCTCTGATGGACCTTTTGTACATCTGCAAAATCAACAGTATCAGAATCACTAGATCCAAGAATTTAAATTTTGCTTGTGACATAAATAAGACGTGTTGGCAAGACAGATACATGTCTCAGAGGATTCCCATGCTCTGGAACAGGATCCCCATCATGATAAGCAGAGTCCATCCCTAACCCTATTTAATCATAACTTTGACAGATGAATGGGAAACCAGAAATTTACCCTGGTTCTGGCCCTCATGTCTCTGATATACAGAGGTGAACAGTAATGCCCAAACTAACATACCCCCCCTACACACACACATAACCTTTAGAAACCTCCTAACATACCCCCTCCTAATAAATGCTCATGATACATAGGTGATACAATTGGGCTGGATTGCATGGCTAGGCTTTTAAAGGCCCTCCTCGTTGTTACTCTAGTATATATCTATGAACCTATGACCTGCATCCAAACTCCACTAGTTGTCAGCAGTATTCAGACATTACAACTACTTATTGTAGGGCACTTATTCTAGGAAAACATTTTCCCACAGAAATATATCTTCTCACATATGATATATGCATGTGCTGGCTCTGTTTAAGCACCTGGTCAGCCAGGATATAGGAGGTGCATGGAGTAAAATTATTCCACTTCCTTTGTGCTGTCCATCGCGGCTCTCACATTATAGGAGTGAGAGATCTATTGTGGGCAAGCTGATAACAAGAACCACAACTGTGCACTTTTAAAATGACCTATGCAGAGAGTCCTGCAGGCTATATGGAACTGTATAGGTTAGCAGCTGGATGAAAATGCTTGTAGACACAAAGTTTCTAAAGAATTGGTCTGTTTTTTGTCTCTTAGCCACTGATAACTGATGCATTGTGATTTGTCTTGTCATTCCTAAATTTACTAAGAAAATAAAAGGACTCAAAACTGATTCTTTTTGTAGCTTTTTTACTTGAAATTATATGGACCATCTAGCATAGTATATGACTTTAATATAAAAGGATTATACAGCCAGAACTTTCCAACGGACTTAGTATTACTGCGTTGATGGTGACAGAACTCATAAGGTGGTTGGGTGGCCATTTTCTATAAGAATACTTTAAACCTCTCTAGGTCTCATATAAGCCCACCACCAATCTTCAGTGCAGAAATAATTACAGCATCTTTACAAATTAATGTTCCACAAAAACCTTTGCATTATAGGAGCTCAACCCCCCAGGAAATAACATAGTTACTGCTGAAGAATTTCTCTCCTCGACATCAGGCAATATCTCACCTAAGACAATAATTTTAGGAGACAGTCCTTCTAATGTCATTAATCTGCATGGTTTCATTCAGGTTACTTCAACTCCCACAAGGAACAGCAAAAAAATCTGGTAGAGCCTCTACCTTAGCTTGGATTCTCTCTAATGCTCCAGACCAGATAATCACAACAAGTGCCTTACCCAATATATTAAGTGATCATCTACCCATCCTTGCAATAAGGCATCATAAACCTAAGCAAAATCAGCACTGGTGCATCATTGCTCATAACCTCTTCTCCTTTAGTTAGGACCAGTTCATCACAGCACTAAGATCAGTCACCGAACAGGCTCTTCGTACCCGTCTATGTGATGAAGCTGCAGCTCTGCTCACCTCAGTCTTCCTCAGCAAACTAAATGCACTAGTGCCAATAAGAACCAACAGAGGTAAATTGAATCCAGCACCCAGGCTTTCAAAAAGTACTAAATTGCTCATGAAAGAGGGAGACATAGCCCAGAATAAATGAATAAATGAAAGCAAGTTAAAACCATAGCTGCCCATTACTACTACAAACATTTAAAAAAACTCCACTAAAAATAAAATCAAAACTGATAAAAACTACTATATTAATATACACTCAGCAAATTATAACAATGCCAATGTTTTTTGGACTGCAATCAACCAGCTGTTAAAAACAAGGTACACCAGTACAACCTACTTCATCTAATCGTACTGTCAGCATACCCAGCAAACTCAGTGCCGCTTCCTACAAACAGAAACCTCACTTATTAAACCCTTGGAACTGGCAGCCATAGGTTCCTCTCCTCCTTTGTTAGCTCTCAAAACACTTGAACTCAAACCAGTATCAGTTTCTACAATTAAAACCTACCACCAGTACTCCCCAATAACATACCATCTGAGTATGTAACAATTGCTGCTGATGCCTTAGCTTTTACTATCTGTATCCTAATCAACTGATCCATCACTGAAAGCTATGTCCTAACCCTATGGAAAAGCTACTACATTCTTCCCATCCATAAAGGTGGAAACTCAAATGAGCTCTCATACTTCAGGCCTACAGCCATGCTGTCTCCATTCTCAAAAACTCTGGAGAAGTGTATTCAGTTTCAACTCTCAGCTTTCTCAATGACAACTGCCTCCTTTCCCCTGCACAGCATGGTTTCCATCCTTTTCATAGTAAATGTATAGATCTACTTAGTTTTATAACATTTATTAACTAATATTGTAACTCCGGGAACTTAGTCTCAGCACATTTCCTAGATCTCTCCAAAGCTTTTGAGGTGATATCCCACCAGAAATTTTCAAAAACCTAGCTTGCTTATGAATACATGAAACTTCACTATCTTGGTTCTCCAGCTACCTCTCAAAGGGCAGCAGGCACTAAAATGGCAAAATGATACATCCCCTTTCCTTCAGATTACATTGGGTGTCCTTCAAGGATCCATTTTAGTTCCGCTGTTGTTCAATATTTTCATTAATGGTCTCCACCCAGCTTAAAAACAAGCCACTGTCATACAGTATGCAGACAGTTCAACAATCAGCTGTTCTGCTAAAAGCAAGATAATAATAAATTAATAAGAAACTAAAACAACTTACCCAAGAGTCTTTCTCCACTATAGAGGCCTGGCTGTCTGATCCACAGCTGCTCCTTAACCTTAAAAAAAAAAAGAAAACAAAGATCATATTTACTCCAAAGCTTTCAACTGACTACAACAATAATTTAAAAATCACTTTGACTAACAGCACTAACACAGAACTAGTAAATGAAGTTAAGCTTCTAGGAGTCACTATTGATTAAAGCTTAAAATGTGATCATCGTATAAAACAAGCAGTAACAAACATACACCAAACACTAGGTACACTATAGTGTCAAGCAATACCTCACAGTTAATGCCAGAAAAGTACTGCTAAATCTCTTCTCATCCCTACATTACATTATGCCACTCCCATCTTGATTAACCTATCATCCACTCAACTCTCACTCTTGGAACAGTGCTATAATATGGTAGCAAAATCTGCCACCAGTCATCATTATAGGACACATCACTGTCTGGCCTTAAAAAACTGTCAGTGGTTAGAACTAAGGCATTACCTTACACTTTACAAAGATATGCGTCTGGAGCATTTCTCCCCGGGCCTCCATTGAAAATTGGTTTGTTCCAACTCGGACTTTACCAGTAAACAAATGTTAAATAAAATAAAATAAAATAAAAATAAATAGTCAATTCCCATAAACTCATCTATTACCCAGAAAAATGTACTAGTTTGAAAAATATTCTTGAACTTTATAACCCAGGTAGACAGCTGAAATCTACTGATAAAATGTTATCAACTGTCGCAAAAGCAAACAACCCTTCCTATATCTCTAAGATACACTGTAAACACCAACTCTTTTAAGACAGAAACTGGAGAATACCTAATAGATACCTGGCTTTGTACATGTACATCTCCTGGGTGATAAATATCCTGCCTTTTATCTCCTACTCTTTCTAAGCACTATGCCTTTAGGTATTGGTCCAATACCTCCCCCATGACCTTTGCCTCTTCTTCCTTCCACCTAACTGAGGACATTCCTTTCTCTTATCTCTTTAAACTAATCCTCCATTTACTCCTACTTTTCTTTCCTTCTGCCAAGTTCTTTTCCAAATATGTTTCACAGCTCTGTAGACAATGTTGCTATTAATTAATGGTACTGTGGTTAAATGTTATATATTTGTACATGACTTATATAACTTGGTTGATCATTTGTATATCTCTCCTTACTGTGTTCTTTATGTAATGTTTTTCCACAGATTTTAAATTTCGTATATGTGTTGGTTACTAGTATACCTCTGTTTACTATTTTCTTTATGTAATGTTGGAATTTTTCTTTAGCTTTTCTCTCCGTACCTCCACTGAAAAGGTGTAGCTTCCTGCCCGGTCAGACTATCCCACTAAACAAATGCAATAAATAAATTAATTAATTAAAAAAAACCCTGGAAATCCTGAAAGCAACTCTACTAACCCTCTTCCCATTCCATCCAAAGGCAGATGCAAGTTGTGGATGGACTGAAATAACTCCAGAAAATACCTAGTTAAACTAACCACTAGGTCTACCAGCATTAAAATAAGCACCCAGATTTGCAGATATCAATGGCTTCAAGCTGCATCACACAATTAATTTAATCCCAGATGTGTTATACCTAAATACATTTGACTGTTTCACTTGATAATCTTGCTGACCTGTGGGAGTGCTTAAATACCTTTTACAACACTATTGCAGACTTATTTTACAATTAGAAATATTATACTTAAATCACAATAACTACCTACTAGGATTTACTCATAAAGATACCAGAACTGAATATTTATAGAAAATCAGAAAATTAAATGTATCAGACAAATTAGAATGCTCCAAAACTTGAACATTGTACTATTGATGTCAAATTAAATGCGTCACACAAATTAGAATGCTCCAAAACTTGAACATTGTACCACAGATGTCTAAAAATTAAATGTGTCAGACAAATTAGAATGCTCCAAAACTTGAACATTGTACCACAGATGTCTAAAAATGAAATGTGTCAGACAAATTAGAATGCTCAAAAACTTGAGCATTGTGCTACAGATGTCTAAACTATTTTATATCCAAGCAACATCTTCAAACTGTGTGATTAATGTAGTATCCATGCGAATGTAAGTCATGCATGTAACATAAATGCAAGGTTTCATCGTAAACTCTGAGATTCGCTAAAGAATTCATGACATGTACTGGGAATTTACATGAAAAGTGCAGAAAAAATCATACATCGCATCCGATACTTTTCTTCTATGACAAACAAGGCTTACTCGGCCTTCTTTTATTTTGATAAAATACCTTGTTCATGTATTGTTTTCATAAAGTAACTATTTAGAGATATAACAGTTATCTTTCTAAAGTATCTTGCTTCTGCAACTGGAAAGGCATAAGTATCTTTAGGGTGACTCAGCATTCTGAAGGTTGTGATTTAGTAAACAACACTCATGAGCAAGTAGGTGTGCATATAAACAGATATCACACACTATTTTACAATGGGGGGCAGAGTTCCCTTGTTTCTTTCTACAAATATTATTAATATAGATCTTAAATCTGGAAATGAATGCATTTCTGAACCTACAACTATAAATCAGGGACTGCTATCATAAAATATTGACTTAAATCATTTTGGGGTTATAAGTCGATTATAAGCCCTAACACAGACATTTATCTTAATTATTGCCACCTTCAGTTCTACCTTCACTCAATCTACCGCACCCCTTCCCCACACCCCTCTTTCTCTCTTTTTCCCCTCTTTTCTACAACACTGTAAATACCACCTTAGGTCTCCCTGAAAGAGGCCATTGGCCTAGTGAGACTAACCTGATCAAAAAAGTATAAATAAAAGAAATAAATCTTTAGATTTGCTATTGATAGGTTGATTCACATACTGTTATACACATTTTATAGTGCTTGCTTGCATTTTGTAGTCTGTATGTATTTTTTTATTTGTTTTCATTGTTGTGGTATGTCTTCACAGCAGTACTATTTATATAACTTACAGGTACATAGGAAAGTACTAGGCTAACTGGCCGTGTAGGCCATTTTACGCCTAGCCAATTTCCCTTTTGGTGCTTGATATAGACATTAATACAGAAGTTCTTCCTTAGGACAATGGACACATGTTGGTCAAAAGGTAGGTCACTCTCCATATAAGTTCCCAAATCTCAAACAACCAGGTCAACTTTTTTGGGCAAATTGTCAGTGTGGACGTTTTCCAGGGTAGATGATTTTCCAAGGGATATGATAATGCATTTTTTGGCATTTAGTTTCAGTCCATGATTTTGGCACCAGTTATTTATTTGGAAAAAACCTTCCTGCAGGAAGGTTAAGTCATTTGGAGATTCAATGACTGCTCATAGCTTGCAGTCAACTGCAAATTTACCAAATACCCTTTGGTATTGGCTTTTACGTCACAGAAGTAGATCCCAAACAGCAGAGGTAACAACACAGAACTCTAAGGGAATCCACTGGTGACTGTCTCTTTGTGGAGGTAACTTCCCCTATTTTGATTTCCTGTATCCTATATGTGAGCCAGTTGGCAACTCATCATGTGACATATGGATTTATTCTTAGTTTATTTAGCTTTTCTTTTATGCCAGAGTAGGGGATTGTTTCAACAGCTTTGGCCAGATTGAGGAATGGAGTATGTACCATTTTACCTTCATCCAGTGCTTTGGTTGTTGTTGTTGTTTGTCTTTCGGCTTTTCCCAGTTAGGGGTCGCCACAGCGGAACTCCGGTCCGCTAATGATTGGCAGTAGAGTTTTATGGGGACGAGTTGCCAGCTCGACGCCCAACCTTCAATGAAGGCACTGACCTTTTCAAAAAAAGTCTACAAGTTTGAGTAAGCATTACCTGTCTATGATGAATCCAAACTGAGATGTGTCCAGTGTTTGGAGGTTCCCTATGTTCTTATTGATTAGTTCCATGAAAAGTTTTTCCATGGCTTTGCATATTAGGCTGGTAAGACTTATGGGTCTGTAATTGATAGTGTCAGTGGAAGGCCCTCCCTTATACAGGAGGAATAACTCTAACAATTATCCATTAATTTGGTATAAAATCTGTATGGATGCTGAAGGTGAACAATGTAGTTAGACGGGTGGTTAAATCATGCTTCATGCTATATAAGATGCATCCAGGGATATTATCAGGACCCATCGATGAAGTATTTTTAACTTTTGATAACACTTTTAGGACTTGGTCTTGTGTGACTGGCAAGCCATTTTTGGATATATCATGATGGATAGATGCACGGGAGAGAGGGGTAAAGTTAGATTGGAATTTATCTGCCAGTAGATTGGCTATATCTTCAGCCTCAGTGTAGGTAACGTCATTTACAATTAGACCAGCACACTGCCGCATTATCCTTCTGAGATTATGAAAATATAACTAAAAAAATGCCTTGCGATTGTTCTTGGCTTGAGTACCTATTTCAGCCTCAAACTTGGCTAGAAACCTCTTTTAATAAATGTTTTTTTTATTCATTTCCAGGCTGAGACTAAAAGTAACCAATTATGAACAGTGGTCTACCCTGATTAACACATGGAAATAAATAAACAAATAGATATAAGTAAACCAATCTAAAATTTATATTCTCTCTCCCACACACACTGGTAGACAGTCTCTATTAAAAATCCAGGGCTCTAGCTTCATCAGAAAATGTTTTTTCAAGAAAGAAACCTTTCTCTTACTGACTTACTGAAAAATTTATTTTCCTTTAAATATGCAATATTGCTTCCAGACATATCTTTACACAGCATTTCTTCAGAATGTGTTTTTTTCTAAGTAGTTTTCATGTTTCTAATTAGCATTACAGATTATTTCTACCACTTATAACATTAATAAAATGTAAACAAATTAGTACTTTAATATCCTAGCGCCATATTTATTAAATTATGTTTTGCATCAAAAGATATTCATGTCTAGCATTTGCTCTTCAAGGTACACCTTAGTTTTGTGTTTTAAATGATACACTTCTGACTACTCCCTCTGTCTAGCTAGCGGTACCATTTAACCTACTTGTTCAGCTGAATTTCATGCATACTGAATTAATGTTGACATGTCTTGAGGGCAGACTAGGATTCGGATATTGCTACAAAAAAAGAGAAAAAAGTCCTGCTTTAAGCATATAGGTGTTGAGATGATTTGTTTAGTTTTACAAAGAAGCCTCCCAGCAAAGAAAAATAGTGATAAAAGCTGGTGGAAACGGTACAGCAAGTATGCTAGAAGGTGGAATACCTGCCAGTAGCTGACATGGCTGCAATATATAGTTAATGAATAAGTCATTCAAGAAGCAAGTATGGCTTACACTAGGTCCCTGCAAGCTACATTTAAGTTGCCTATAGCTATGACATATATAGGATATGGACCTCATGTCAATGATTTCATTTAGGTTGTTGTTGTTATACAGAAAGTGCAGATTTATTGCACATATGTTAGAATTTGTTGCATTTATTTATTGATTTAATCAGTTATTCATGCATTTTTGTATGTAAGCATGTATGTGTGCATGAAGTGTCAATGGCACAAGATGCAGCACACTTGCCTTTGGTGCAGAAAGCTGTGGGTTATATTCTCACACCAGGAAGATCAATTTCTGACACTGCAGTGCAACTTAAGAGGACTGCTGCACTCCTGAGTGTGTCATCATTTGGATAAGATGTTAAACATGGGTCCATCTGCTTGAGTTGGTGGTACCTCAGGTGAATGTAAAAGATCTCATTGCACCTATCAAAAAGAGTATTTTTTTTTTACTGATATATGCATTACATATTATTTACATTCTTTACAGCTATTTACAAATCTCCATACATCATAAACTTTAATTTAAGCATCCCCCACTCCTTTATCCATAACCAAAACATTATTTTTTCAAAATCTTTCTCAAAGTCCATTTTCCATTGAATTTAATTTCATTTAGTCTCTCATTCCATATAGTCCGTGAAACATAAAATATTACTCGGTCCATTTTTCTTCACTTCTTCCTGTTTTCATGCACCATAATAACCAAATTGTATTATGTGCATATTTATTTGTTCAAACTGTAACAGAATTTTCACCCTCTTATCTTTGCATATTTCTTTCCACAAATTATTAACTCTTTCACATTTCAAAAACACATACTCAGTAGTCTCAAATTCTCTACATTTATTACATATTCTATCTTGTTTTTTTCATATGGCAATTTTCTAATAGACAATCTCCATAAAAATCATTACATTATTTAATCTTTTTTTAGTTATTATATCTCATCATTATGGCTTTTTTCTTATCTATGTCTAAATCTTTCCATGGATCAATAAAATAAAATGCTTTCATAATACTTAAGTACCATTCCTTTCTATTTTTCTCACATAACAAAAAAGTTGAGTACTATACCAAAGTCCAGCCTACGATTCCAAAATCAAATATGCACCAAAAAACTTGGCAAGGACACTGCTATTCCTTAAAATCTTTATTGCACATAAACACAAGATGAGCGCTTTCGGGACTTCTCCCTTCATCAGATAAAAAAAAAAAAAAAAAAAAAAAAGGGCGAAGTCCCGAAAGCGCTCATCTTGTGTTTATGTGCAATAAAGATTTTAAGGAATAGCAGTGTCCTTGCCGCGTTTTTTGGTGCATATTTTTCTCACATATATTCTTTTTTATTTTCCATGATACAGTTTTGTTTTGGTACTCTTTCATTTCTTCATTCACAATGCTTTTACTTCATTTTTTTAACTTCCATTCCTTCCCACAATTCTTTATATTTATAATATAGTGTCATTTCTATCAAGTTTTTATTTTCCTTCATAATTCCTTTTAATACCTTATATAAATTAGAGATGCTGCATGTACTATTGGGTTTAACCCAAGCCACCTTGCTATTCTTTCATATACAGAATCCCTCTCTTGACTGGATTCAGTGTAGAGCCCCATATAAAAGCAAATATAGTCATCATTAGTTTCTTTTCATACATAAATCATATAGATGTTAGCAATATAAGCAAAATTTCCTATTACCAAGGTGTTCAACAAGTGTGCCTTTTCTATATGAAAATCTATATGATTTCCAAAAATTAGTCATACCCTTTACTTATTTAAGTACATTATCCCATTGTTGTTGTCTGTATGCATTCCTTCCAAATGTTATTCCTAGTATATCTATATAATTTTCATTGAACTCAACATCTCCTATCATACCTTTAAACCAAATCATTTATTTTTCTCCTTATGTATACTTAAACCAATTGTTTAAAATTTATACTTAATTTTTCATTTACTTTTTCCATCCATACTTTATTTTTGACAATTAATACAATATCATCTACATAATTATACATTATTGGCAATTGCACTTCCTTTATCATTTTGTATTCACCACTACTTGACATTTTATTAATTTCCTTCATTATTATATTCATAACTAATGAGAAAATTATACTACTAGCTGGGCAGCACTGCTTTATTCCACGTTCTATTTTTATTTCTTTCCCAATCAAGCCATTTACATTTAGTTTCACATAGTTCCTTTCATAAACATATTTTATTACTTGTAATTTTTTTTGCTTACATTATATGTCTACAAAATTCCCCATAATGATTTATATTGAATATTATCATAGGCTTTACTTATATCCCCTATCATAGCCTTTGCTTCTACATGTATATTTATGATATCATCAAATATTTCTCTTATTATCCATAATAACTCTTGACTTCCCTTTCTTCCGTATACATTTTTGTCACATATTCTATATATTTTTTGTAACCTTTTTATTATTCTCATAAAAACTTTATAATCTGTATTATTCAATGTTATAGGTCTCCAATGTTTACTTCCTCTTTATTTCCTTTTTAAATATAAATTTTATAACTCTTGTACATATCTCTTTCTCTTTCATTCCAGTTTCTAACCATTCATTCATAACTACTATAAAATTATATTTTGCCACTCTTTCATGTCTATATACATACCATATTCAATTCCATCCAGTCCTGTTACAGAATTAATGTTAATATCTTTTAGAATTTCATTCAATTCTTTTATAGTTATTTTTTGTTCTAAATACTCATTATCTTCTATAGTTAATTTTTCATCTTTATACATTTGTTTTCTTCTCTTTTAACAAATAATTCCAATACATATTCTTTAATTATTTCATATATTCCTTCTTGCTGTCTTATTTGCAATTGTCTTATTATTTTTCCTTCGTTTATTATTTTACTCAAATATGGTGCTACCTCTTCTTTCTTTCCTTGTAAACAATATTTTTGCTTATATAACAAGTTTTTAATTTTAATTTGATCCATTTTAATATATTTCTCTTTCTTTTTCATAAAATAAAATTTTCTTCTCTAAAAAGTCTCTAAATGTTTCTTAACACCTTATATCTCTTTTTATTTTCTTCTTTTCTTCCTTATATATTCTAAAAACACTTTTTTATATTTCTCTTTAAAATTAAGCCAACAAACAGCCCACTTCTCATAACATTCTTTCATATTCATATGTTTTTCTATAATTTCATGATTTCTATTTCCTCTTCTGAATCTAATTCCTTTTCATTAATTATCTCGTTGTTACCTCACAGCAAGAGGTTCTCCCATTCGATTCTCAGCTGGGCTTGGGAGTGCCTTCTGTGTGGAGTCTGCATGTCTTCCCCACAGTTGGGTAGCGTTCAAAAGACATGCGTGCGTAAATGGGAGTGCCTTCATTGAAGGTTGAGTGTCGAGCTGGCACCTCGCCATTTTGTAAAAATCTACTGCCAATCATTAGTGGACTGGAATTCCGCTGTGGCGACCCCTTACCGGGAAAAAGCCGAAAGACAAACAACAACTTCTCCTATTCTTATATATTCTTTATTTTCCTGTACTTTCACCCATATAGCCACATGATCTGAAAATCCAGTATACTTAATTTCTTTTTAAAAACTTTAAAACTATCAGATATTAAAAAGTAACCAGTTTATGTCTCAATTTCATTCCTTTTATATGTCCAGTGGTTATTCTTCATACACTTCACTTTCCACTTCTCATAATTTCTTTAGCCATTTTAACATCACAATTGCTCTTATTTATTATATAAATTACAATTAAAATCACTCACCACTACAGTGTCCATATTTTCACAAACATGTTCAGGAATATTTTTAAATATCATTTCTCTCTCTTTTTATTAGATATGCACATAAAGCTATAATTCTATACACATATTTTTCCACCTCATGTCTATTATCGTAATTCATCCTAGTTCCACTATAGTTACATCTAATATTTTAATGCTTTCTTGACATAATAAACATACGCATGAGCATGTTTCTTCCCCGTGTTCCAAACCACTGCACTATTCCAAAGTTTTTCAGTTTGTGTTCTTTCTTCCTCTGTTAATAATCTGACATCTTTTAAAACAATAACATGCATCTACTGCAGCACACCATTGTAATATACCTGTTCTCCTTTTAAGATTTTCTGTACTGTTCACATTTAAAGCTAATATTTCAGCTTTTAAGAACAGTTAATATAACAAAATGTTTATCCCTGTCTTCTATCATTTTCTCTAAGCGTTATGTTTTGGAATCTTCTTTTCCTTTCTTTAATTCTTTCCCCTATCAAATCCTTTATATGTTATACTGTGCACCAATCATCTTCTTCCTCACTTATCTCCTCTATTTCTTTTTCCTTGTTACTTCCTTTAACTTCATGTATGACCTCTTTATCAGTCACATGCCTCTCAACCTCTTAGAGCAAGAACTCTGGACAAAGCCATAAATAATGGGGGGACAAAGGCTCAAAAATAGCAACACTTTTTAAATATTGCTCTTACAAATTTGGAAAGTTGATAGAATGACATGTTTTGCATTAACACTGATTTTATGAAGAGTATGAAGTCTGAAACTTAAATGTCTGTCATTAGTTTCTGATTTAAACCTTGAGTGATTTGCCAGTGATTTGCTAGAAAACCCCAATCATATGAGAAATGAACCAAAAATATGAGGCAACAATCTGGACATTCTGCAAAAATCTGTACACCTGAGAGGTATGATCATATCTTTGTGTACATTTTGTTCTACAACACATCTCCCTCTCTTTGGTGTAACTTCATTTTCATTTTCTTGAACACTTATTTCACATTCTAGCCATGAACGACCAGTATTGCCATATTTTTTGCACTTTAAATCACATTTTTTTACATTATGCCCTTTTTACCACATAAATAACATCTTTTTTATCACATTCATTGATTAAATGATAATTTTCCCACAAAAATAACAAGTTTTTGGTTGACCCTGTATTTCACAAAACCCCTATTACCATGAACATGTATAATACTAAGTACATGTATAACAGTATTATTTTCCATTTTCAGTATTACTCCACATTCCCATCCCCCAGTCCATAGTCCTCTTTCATCATGTATATTTCTGTAGTGTCCATTACTTCTTTACATATAGTTAGCAAATGTTCTTTCAGTTCTTTTGCTTCAACTTCAGTTCTAAACTGGATCATTATTCTTTATTCTTTATTTTTTTTGTTGTTTGTCTGTAAAAAGCTTGCACCACATATTCTGACCATGGATAAATATTTTTCTTTTGTTCATGTGCACCCAAAAAATTTTCCATGGCCTGCACAGTCTCAAATATTAAGTCACAAAAGTCTCTTTATGCTTTTACCTCTTTTGATTTGACACATGAGGTGCTATGACAGAGTCCAAAACCTTATACCTGTCCAAACTTTCTTCTTTTTACAGCTCACACATACTGTATACTTCTTTTTTGTTTCTTTTATTTCTTCTTTCTTCTTTGCTCCTTCTGCCACAGTTTCTGCATACGTTTTTGTCTCTTAAACTTTTTCTGGCACAGTCTCTTCTTCTCCTTTTTCTTTTTCTATTTTCTCCATGATGTCACTCCATGAAATTGCTGCTCCACTTTCTGGTTAACTTTGGTTTACCATTTCTTCCAAATAATCATCCCACAACCCTCCCGATTGGAGGGTTGTAATTATGCATTTCTCAGAGGTAACTGTCTCTCCTTTAAACAATTTCCTCTGAAAGTTTTCCTCGGAATCCATCTCAGTTACAGCTACAATCTCCTTTTCCTCCAATGCCACTGTTTTTTCTCTATCACATCATCAGAAAAAACTTCTGGTAGTGATTCTTCTATTTTAACTACGTTTTCAGCAACTTTCACTTCATTTTCAGCCAAAGCTTAATCAGCCATGTTTTCTCCCTGTTCCTCCTGGCTGCCTCCATGCCTGGACAGGAAAGTCTTCCCTGACTACCAAGAGTAGGGGAAGTTCATCAGTGCTATGGCCAGATTTCCTCTAGTAATATAAATACCACTTTTGGTCTCCCCTGAAAAATGGCTAATAGCCTAGTGGAACTAACCCGATCAATAAAAGATAAATAAAAATAAAAAAATGTATGTATCTAGATTTGTTAATGATAAATAAAAATAAAAAAATGTATGTATCTAGATGTGTTAACTTGGTAGAACACTCATCAGTGCAATAACATAAAAAGCTGGCATCAATAAAGTTTACAGTGCATAGATGCTACAAAGGTAGGCAAAGCATAGATGCACAAATACAATACATAGTCAAAAATATCAAAGTCCTTTTATGAATCTTTATTGACTATGCGAATATTGCAAAACTTCTTTAAAATAAATTATTTAAAACCTGTTCCCTAAGTACTTCAACGAGTGGAACTGAAACAACTAGAAAGTCAAAAGTGTACAGAATGTCACTTTTGGTTTTGCACGTGTACATTGACATCAGTGAGGTAATGGTTTTAAGTATGTGTGGTGCATGTGTCCTAACATTCAGAAATAATATAACCAAATAGATTGCTGTGTTTATGCTTTAGCACTGATGAATTCAGTTATTTCACCTAGCTCACCTGTTAAAGCCAGCTAATAAATGAACCGAAGCCAGTGTCCTTTTAATGACCATATTAGCAGCATGCGGTATGTGGAATTATTCCAAGTCCCTCCACATTCTGTTCCCTCATTGGATAAAATAATCTTAGGACTGTCAGTGCTCACTGAGCTGTAATCTTGCCTTCTAATCAGCCTGAATATGCCTGATTACTCAAAAGCATTGCTAACAAGGAGAACGAAGTATGAAGTTCAATGGATGTTTCAGTTATGGAAGATGTGATATCCTGTATTTATATCCATAAGTAATACTGGCACTGGACTGTCCTTGTTACATAGCCACTGGAATATGAACATTTTATTTAACTATACAGTACAGGTCATGGCATCCATGAAGGTGAAACTGATATACTCAACCCTGTTTCTATTTTACAAGAACTTTAGAAGTGAGCAATGTGTTTCTATTTTGTAGCAAAGTAGGCTTATTTTCCTTTAAGATGCACTTCATCTGTCCTGCTGTTCACTGAAACTTAAAAATCTCTTTGTTTCTGCCTGAAATGACATGCTGCTCTATTTTTATGGCTGCTTGCTGTTAAAAGGCAGGCTTATGGATAGTTAAGCAAGAGATCATTCGACTAACTTCTTCGGGTCGTTGACAACATGTTAGTAATTTACAGTCCAGGATGATGGATATGAAGAGTAGGGATGGAAACTGCCAACCTTCTAAATACACATTTCACTATCTATAACTGACTCAGTAGAAGCTGTCTGCATACAGTGCCCCCTGCTGGTAGAACACACGCACACACGCACACACGCACGCACGCACACACGCACACACGCGCACACACGCACGCACACACGCACACACGCTCACACGCACAGTCCAGAAAAGTTTGCTGATATTTATTCTGCCACATAGAATCACAGGTATAGATCAGCACTGCAAGCCACAATTATCTGAAGACATGCATGAAGTGCATAGACACAGTATTCATGTGACTATAAATACGTTTATGACTCTTGTTTCACTTTTTTTTGTGTTTTAAAACAAACTCCTATACCAATATATTCAAAGATTTGGAGAGAGGCA